>NC_134699.1:47963611-48206111 GCF_050947455.1 Rhinoderma darwinii
TAAGATGATATTGGCAAGGAGTAAAGCTTTGCTTCTTCTACTCATTTTAAAAAGCTGAGATTTTAGAAGTCAGATGTAAAAATGGGGCTGCTTTTAAGGGAAGGAACGACCTTAGGCTAAAATCATGTCTTCCTTATATTCATTATGCAAATTAGAACCGGCAATTCTGAAAAACCGATGAAAGATGCACTAGATGGCCAAATGTATATGGCTACCACTTGTCAGAGTATTTAGCCAACCTTATGTATTGTACTGTAAATTGCGATGGATTTTTCAGCGCTGAATACATATAAAAAATCCGCAGCAACTCTGACTTACGTGACTTACAGTGGTATTAAATCAAGCAAACAACCATGGAAATTAATAAAAATCCCTTACCTGTGTATATAAACTGGTTGCTGACTGATGGCAAGTATGCTTGTCATGGGCGGCAGGACATTGCCTGTTGGTCCATACTTGGGGTGCAAATTAAAGGCTCATGGGCTCAGGTGCAAAAGTTCTTCTTGGACCTCCCCCAACTTCTCTTCATGGCTGACGGCCTGCAGCTTTCAGCTGCATTGCTGGGTCTCTGTCCTACAAAACACATGTATCACAGGATAGGGCATACATGTGTGATTGCTGAAGGTCCGACCAATGGGACTACCAGCGATGAGAAGAACAGTGGACTAAAAGTACCCTGAAGTGCTCCACGGGAATGAAATGCTCCACGGGAATGAGGCGCCGATACGCATGCTCGGCCAGAATTCCATTTATTTCTAAGGAGCTGCCGGAGGCAGCAGTCCCAGAAGTCCCATAGAAATGAATGGGGTGCTGGCCAAACACGCGCACCAGCGCTCCATACTCATGGAGCACTTTGGTTGACTTTCGGTCCCCCGTTCTCCTCCTCTCTGGGGGTCCCAGCGGTTGGACTCCCAGTGATCATCCATGTATCCCCTATCCTGTGCATAGGAGATATATGTCTTTTGTTACAAAACCCCTTCAAGTGACCCGTATATGCAACACTAGCAGCCAGGGGCATTGCTAAGGTCTTAGGACATCAGGGGCAATTGCCCTAAGACATATGTTTTGCAGGGATGGCAAACTGATTTCAGCATGCTCATAGATGCTTTACATGTTTTGCCTGAATATATAAAGCTTTACCCCCCAACTACACCAAGCTTCTTGGAGGTAGGAATGAGAGTAAAGGCCCTTGTACGATGGCCTCTTATCAGGCAAACGAGCGTTCACAGAACGCTCATTCCTAATAATTTCCCTGTGTAAATATGTTAGTATTCAATGTAATAGACTTATATATGTGCTGAAAAATATCCTAAAAAGTCCTGGCACTTTTCTTGAAGGAACTGTGTTCTCTTCTCAACAAGTCTGGAGACCGGTGTGATACTGAAAAGCCAGAAATGGAAAAAAGTAAAGGTACCTCTGCAATATTTTGTCTGATTTCAATGGGAGGTCAGAGAAGAAACCGCGGCAAGAAAGTACATGCCACTCTTTTTACCCGCCATCGGCTAAAAGCCGCCTGGGATAAAAAACGCCTCAACCTCCCATTGAAATCACTGGGGTGCGATTTTGGCCGACACAGTTTCCGCATCAAAATCTGCGCCAATAAACTCAGTGTGAACAGGGCCTTAAAGAGGACCAGTCACTAGGTCCTACAAAGTGAGTTAGTAGTCTCATCTAATAGCCGCTGTGTCTGAGTCCAGCGGTGTTTGTCCTGTACTTGTGGGTCCCCCCGTTATTGAGCTATGGACCCCTGTTTATTTATGAGCCAATATGGAAATGACCCACTGGCTAGCCAAGTAGGTTTGGCCGCCAACGATTCTTAATGGGCAGAGCTACCACTGAGCCTCTGACGCTGACCTATCAGCGTGAGGCTGGTTCATAAAAGAATCTTCAGCCAGTGTCATCTCATGAGACCACTCTGGCTGAAGATTGACTCACGCGATGACGCTGGCATAGTTCAACATAACATAGTTCAGGGATGGTCAAGCTGACTGCTCCAAATATGTTAGAATTTCAGCCACTTCAAGACTGGTTTGTCTAGCTATTTGTGAACATATTGCGGTCTTGTGGCTAACACAAGTAGATAACATATCAAAGGGCCATTAAATAATTCCCTTGAGGCAGAAAAGTGAGGAAGGGCTTGGGACATGCACTCTTGCAGGTCCTAATAATTAAATTTTGCATACAATGACCCTACAATCTGACTGTGTATTTAATGTTGTAGCGTCCACGGCCGCCGTTCCTACTCACCCCTCGGCGGCCGCGGATCTGTGAGTGCTGGCCGGCATCTCCTTCCTAACGAGACGCAGCACTCACTTCCGCTCTGTTCGGCTGTGTACTGTAGGGTGCACGCGCACGCTCGTGCCCGGCCTTAAAGGAACAGTGTCATCACAAATTATTTTTTTATATGTTAAAGATGTTAGTGCTTTATTAAAAACGTTTATATTTATTTGTGTGTTTGTGTTTTACTTTTTCTTATTTTTACACTTTTTCTTCCCTATGGGGGCTGCCATTTTTAGTTCCATTTCTGTATGTGTCGATTAACGACACATACAGACATGGAATACGGCAGCCACAGTCCCATAGGGACTGCGAACGGCTCCCGTCCCATTCACTTGTGTGTACGGCGTCTGTGTGGGAACTGCGCATGCGCCGCTCCCACACAGTCCAATTTGAAATTGGCGCCGTCCGGCGCCATTTTCCTGTGGGCCGGAAGTCGCGGCCGGACAGTAATATTACTACTTCCGGTCGCGGCTTCCGGACTTGTGCACTTGGACCAGCGGCAGCAGACGGAGCGGACGGGCCGGAGGGAGCCGCGGCGGCAGGAGCAGGTAAGAGATTTCAATGTATGTTCCGTGTTTGTGTGTGTTTACTACTGTATGTAAACCTACTACACTGTGTGTTAGCTCAAAAAATGGCGACACACAGTGTAGGAGGTTAGACCGTTCAAACCCCTCGTTTATCCCGGCACTAGCCAGGATAAAGGAGGGGGGGATGCTGAGAGCTCACTAGAGCGAGGGCTTTTCACCCAATGTTGCAATGCTGCAATTTTGGGAATAGCTCCATCTAGTGACCAGAAATGGGAAATATTATAAATTAGAATTCATTTATAATATTTCCTGACTCGTGAAAAAAATAAAAAAAATTTGAACAATGTTTAATCACCCACACACTAAATGTTTAATTAAAAAAAACAGAACATGTTTTTCTGGCAACACATTGCCTTTAAAAGGCCAGTGCACGCACATGAATTTTCTTATTAATCAACCCTAATCTATCTGGACTATAAAAGGGGTCCTCCCCTTTCACTCTCTGCCTGAGCGTTGTTTGTAATTCCCATGTTAGTCTTTGCAAATGGTCCCGTAGTGTTATCCTGTTCCCAAGTGTTCCCGTGCCCTACTGCCTGTTCCTGTATCTTGTGCTGTGTTGGTTCCTGAGCCCTATCGAGTGTTGGAGTCGTGTTGGAGTCGTGTTCTGTCATCATTCATATCTGCTGTCGAACAAAACGTCTGGTGTCATCTACCACGCCTGATATCCTCCGCCACGTGCCGTCTAAAGTTTCATCTGTGCCTAGCTACTGCGACTGTCTAGACTATTCAGGTACTCTTGTGATGGACTTTGTATTTATTGGGTACTCTGTTATTTGGCCAGCTGCCTCCCCACTATGGCGGTGCGGCCTAGTGGGTCCACATACCCAACAGATCGTGACAGTACGCTCAGGCCATGGACCCCGCTGGTCAACCCAAGACCTTGACGACGTCACAAGCCATCCAGGCAGACATTGAAGACCTTCAGTCACGACAAGACCAAATCTTCCTGGTGGTGAATGCCATTGCACATCGGCTGGTCACCGTACCTATTCCTGCTGTTCCTCCTGCTACACCTCCTGCCAGTACCAGTGCCGACCCCCGATGCTTCCTGCCGCTACCTCCTCCCTCACTATGATGGAGTCACAAGGTCCTGCAGGGGATTTCTGAACCAGTGCCAGATCACCTTCAGACTACATGCAAAGGCCTTCCCCTCTGATGACGCAAGGATCGCCTTCATAATCTCTATCCTTACTGGCAAGGCCCTGGCATGGGCGAACCCCCTTTGGGAACATCAGGGATCAGAGACTCGTGACCTGTAGCACCTGCTGTCATCCTCCACGTCTGGCGCAACCTGCTGCACCTACTGTCATCCGCCACGTCTGCCGCGGCAACCTGCTGCACCTACTGTTATCTGCCACGTCTGGCACAACCTGCCACATCCAGTCCCATCCATGATAAGGCCTCTGCCACTGTCTGGACTATTCAGGTACCTTTGTGTTGGACTTTGTATTGATTGGGTGCTCTGTTTGGCCAGCTGCCTCCCCGCTACGGTAATGCGGCCTAGTGGGTCGACATACCCACAGACCCTGCCAACAGCCATAGTTAGTACGGTTGAAAAAAGACACATGTCCATCAAGTTCAACCAAGGGATGGGAAAAGGGAAGCGAAAAATGTCCATGTTTGTGTGAATAATCTCTTAGGGTTGAAACGTTGTTAGTTTTTATGCTTGGTGAATAAATACCAAAACTTTTCTCACTATTGGTGCGCTGTGGCTGTTCTTGTTTTACTTTGGATAAGTGAGTTCCCTTGGACCGGGGACTGTTTTGCTGCACGCACCACCCAACAATGGGGAACTGTTTTCTCTTTTACGTATGCTGGTTGTGCTACTAATATCTTCAATTAAGAACTAAATAGAATCAAATTGTCTATGAAATTGGCAGCATCAGTGAATGACGATACAGAATATATGATCCCGGCTTGTGATAACTTTATTTAAAAATAATACTAACCATAAAATGTCTCATGTGTTTCCAAGTGTATTAGGGAATCAACATCTTGAGGCAGCAGTGACATAAAGAAAAAACTTTTTTTCCATATCTTTCAGTAAAATATAAAATAATCCAAAACAGTTTACGTTTTATAATTTAATTGAAAGTCAAAGGAATGCTTGCAAAACTGTTCTTTTCCAGAAATGGTGTCACTTTTATTCATGGGCTGCATCTGGTATTGCAGCTCAGCCCCATTCAAGTAAAATAAAAATTTAAAATAAATGATAATTTATACGTACCCTAATGAAATGGTTCAACTTGTCCAGCAAAAATGCAAGGTAGCTGGATTTCCCCAAGGGTAAAAACAATCTTTATTCTTATTTAATTGAAGGAGGTGTAAGGACACCCTGCTCTAACGGTCTGGATTGGAAAGAACTCTGATCCCAGCCGTTTAAATGTTTTGATGCTGCGGTCAAAAAGCACAATACATTGCAATGTATAAGTTCAAGCGATATAACGATTGCATGTTCAAGTCCCGTGGTGGGACTAAAAGAAAATTTGGAATATAAAATATCAGTTAAAAAAAAAAAAACCTTTTACATTTTTTCTTTAAAGTAATGTAAAGAACAAACTGTTTCAAATAAAATTATTTATCCCACATGATGAATGCTCTATTAAATAAGAATAGATAAATAAATAATAAAAAATGCCAGAATTGATGTTTTTTGGTCAACTTACCCCCCCCCCCCCCCAAAATGGAAAAGTGATCAGAAATTACATGTACCCTAACATTTTATGGATAAAAACTACAGATCACCAAATAAAAATCAAGCCCTCACACAGCTCACACAAGTATAAAAAATAACATTTTCAGAACATGATGACACAAAGCAATTATATTTTAACAAATTGCTTTATTTTGTAAAAGTAGTAAAACATAGAAGATTTTTTTTTTTTTTAAAGAGTAGAAAAAATTTGAGGCACTCACCGACTGTAGCAACAAACTTCTTTTATCCGAGATCTTGGTGTTAGATGTGGAGCAACCCTACAGCCGTTTCGCGTGGACACACATGCTTTTTCAAGGCGTCTTTTGTTTTCGGTGAGTGGATCGATTTTTTTCTACTCTTTGAAAATTCAAGATATCATCCTGAACTGTTCGATGAGCACCCGGTGGGCAAGTGTAACATCCTTCTCCATATATGTATTTATTGCCATTGGAAACTCCATGCAGGTGCGATACGGAGTCTGAATTTGACACCTCCAGCCCCTTTTCCAACCTCTCTTTGAATAATAAAAGAAAAATATATAAATTTAGTATTGCCGTATTCTAATTGACCCATAGAAAAAAAATTCACCATGTCAACGCCGTAAAAACGAAAACTAAAAAACAATGGAGACAATATATGGTACATTTAATGGTGCCAATAAAACCTACAACTCTCCCCGCAAAAAAAAAGCCCTCATACAGCTATGACAATAGAAAAATTAAAAAGTTATGGCTTTTGGAGGCAAAGAGGAAAAACAAAAATTTAAATTAAAAAAGTCAACTTTTTCTCCAGACACCGTGCCACTGTTATTCATCTGCTCTGTCTGGTATTGTAGCTCACCCCTATTCATGTGAGCTCTGAAGAACGGCTTGTTAGGTGTATCAGTTTGAGACAGTAAAAACCCAATATTCTCTTTCCTTCAATTTTATTTGGTCAGCCTTTCCTGAAACTGAAATCTTCCATTTTTGTGATTTTTCGGAACCCAAAACTGGCCTGCAAATTCAAGATGAGGGAAATGATACCTGACACTTCTCTTCAGAGGAGCTGCATTGTTAACAAACAATGGGTTGGGGAATTGGCCCAAGCGTAAAGGTCCTCTTACACGGCTTACCTGGGCCGTGTAAACGAGTGTTGATCATCAAAACAGATCATTGATCGGCGCTCATTTTCTCCTTTCACAAGGACCCAGTATGGGGACGAGCACTTGTTAATCTGATCGCTGGTCCCGATACATTATTATAATGTCTACAGCGCGTCTCCCTGTTTACACAGGGAGATGTGCTGCCAACAACGATAATATTTTTTATTTTTAAAACGATACGATCAGCAGATGAACTAACGTTTGCTCATTTATCTGCTGATCGCTGCCCTGTTTACACAGGTCAATTATCGGCAACGAGTGTTCTGTGAACAAGCGTTTGCCCGATAATTGGCCCATGTAAAAGGACCTTTACTGAAAGGGTCTGGATGGGGAAACAAACAATAGACAATTCTGCCAAAACTTGGCACCATAATGGGGGCCCATTTTGACATTTGCTGTGGGATACCACTGTTACTTTGCACTTTCCATATTAGTGGATTTTAACATGTAGCTCACATTTGAACCAGGGTTTACATTGATGCTAATTTCTGCAATATATTTAATCAAACGATTCTGCTTAGTTTTAAAGGGCTTCTTAAGATAGGTTTATCAATGTTAAATTGGTGGGGGTCCAACCGCTGGGTCCCCTGCTTATTAGCACAAGAAAGGGGCCGCAGCGTACCTCTATTGTTTACACAGGCACAGCAGCTCTTTCGTACAGGCGGTTGTGCCTGGTACTGTAGATCCTTCCATTTACTTTGGAACTGAATGGGATGAGCTGCAGTACCAGGCACAGCCACTCTAAGGATATGTGCACACGGTAGCTGTCATTTACGTCTGAAAAGACAGACTGTTTTCAGGAGAAAACAGCTGCCTCGTTTCAGACGTAAATGCTCCTCCTCGCATTTTGCGAGGCTTCTCTGACAGCCGTAAATTTTGAGCTGCTCTTCATTGAGTTCAATGAAGAACGGCTCAAATTACGTCTGAAAGAAGTGTCCTGCACTTCTTTTGACGAGGCTGTATTTTTACGCGTCGTCGTTTGACAGCTGTCTGCACAGTACGTCGGCAAACCCATTCAAATGAATGGGCAGATGTTTGTCGACGTATTGTAGCCCTATTTTCAGGCGTAAATAGAGGCATAATACGCCTCGTTTACGCCTGAAAATAGGTTGTGTGAACCCAGCCTAAGGATAGGCCAGACTACCTTGTTCTGTGCTGTATGCTGTGCAGAAACCAAATCTGAAGTTCTCACTTGGTCCTCTGGCGCCAGTATCGGGGCCGATCACATGACGAAGAGTCGTGTTGTCATGAAGGAAGACTGTGCAGCTAGACTTCCGGTCCCCTGCCAGCGCTATAAAAATCTATTAAAATCTCATAATCAGCACGACGGGGACCGTAATGTATATTAGCGAGTGTACTCACATACTGCAGTGAGTACACTGCTAATACTTTTCGGCCCCCACATTACCCCTTTAACATTAAAGGTGCACCATGAGCTGCATCCAACATTAGATGACAATCCAATCTATTAATTATACTCTTGCTGGGAGACGAAGGACATAAACAGATATAAACAACCTTCGTAGTATTACAGCTCCACTGTTATTTACTGGCATATTTTACTCTCTCAGCTGTGTCTGATCTGAAAGGGACACAATGGGGATGGCAGGCCCAGGCCTGCCCGTTCAAAGCGTGCGTGAGGGTGGCTGGACGCTGGCCTGGGGAGGAGGCTCCTTGGCCTTTCAGGAATGCAGACTGGCAAGAGGCTAATGTAATGGGACAGAGAAGGAGGGGTGAGAGGGGATCAACTCCTGCGTCACTACAGATTAGACAAGTGACATACACTGTGACATTGTGTGCAAGCAAATGGAAACTAAAATTGTACTATGGACAAACTTTCATTAACCCTTTGCTTACATATTTACCATATTTACCATATTTACCATATTTACCATAGGTCCCGAAAAAATTGGTTTAGACAACCGTAAAAACCAACTGGTAGATGGACCAATAGCTGCCAACTTGCTTTGTATTGCTTGAATATGAAAGAACCATCATCAAAGGTACATACACATTTATCACTCGCGCAATCAGGATATATTAGGGAACTTGCGCAAAATACATATTAGTAAGGCTGGGTTCACACAGAGTTTTTTGGAGGCAGGAAATCTGCCTCCAAATTCCGTTTGGAATTTTGAGGCAGATTTTGCTCTGCCTGCACGCCTATTTTCTTGGCGTTTTTCGTCCGCAGCCATTGAGCGCCGCTGGCACAAAACGCCACAAAATACGCTTTCTCTGCCTCCCATTGATGTCAATGGGAGGTCAGAGACGTAAATGGCCGAAGATAGGACATATCACTTCTTTTTCCAGTGAGACGGTTTATCCACTCGCGGGAAAAACCCGCCTCCACCTTCCATTGAAATCAATGGGAGGCATTTTCAGCCGGTTTTTGTCGCATTTTACGACGTGGTTTCCGCGTCAAAAAACATGTAAAAAAAACTCTGTGTGAACTTACCCTTAAAGTGTATTTCCGTCTTTGAACACCAACTCACAGTTTATATAAAGAATTAATTCACATATAGGGAGAGATATATTACGAACGCACCAGTCTTAATAAGTATTAGGGTATTTTCACACGGCTTATTTTCAGACGTTTTTCAGGCTGTAAACGGCCGAAAAAAGGCCGAAAAATTGGAAGCAAAATTAATTCAAACATCTGCCCATTGATTGCAATGGGAAAAACTGTGTTCTGTTCCGACGGGCCGTTTTGAAAAAGAAGTGCAGGTCACTTCTTGGGACGTTTTTGGAGCAGTTTTTCATAGACTCTATAGAAAACAGCTCCAAAAATGTCTGTAAAAAACGCTGCGAAAAATGCAGCAAAAATCGCGAATGGCTTAAAAAACGTCTGAAAATCAGGAGCTGTTTTCCCGTGAAAACAGCTCCGTATTTTCAGACGTTTTTGAGTTTGCGTGTGAACATAACCTTAAGTTGGAGTAAGATGCAACAAATTTATATGCCTCTTAATAAATTTCTTGCATCCTCGGCTGTACTTGCCCCACTGAATGAAATCTAGAATTCCTGTAGTGACTTGCCTTTTGGGAAGTGTCTTCTTTAGACCAGGTACTGTACAGTGATCTGGAAACCTGTCCTCAAGTACCACTGTTAAAAGGTATTGCCAACTCACACATAAGAATATGCCATAAATGTATCATAGGTGCGAATCCCACCTCTGGATCAGTGCAATATCAGTAATGAATTCATTGCGTGTAAAGGTTACTCACTCACCATGCTTCATTTCTAAACTGTAAGGGTCAATTCACACAATGTTTTCCGGCGCTGATTTTGACGCGGAAACCTCGTCAGAATCAGCCCCAAAAAAGGTCGCAAATTGCCCCCCATTGATTTTAATGGGAGGCAGAGGTGTGTTTTTCTCGGGGGGCTTTTGTCCGCTTGCCCGGCATGCTCTTTCTTTCAGCGGTTTCCGCCTCTGACCTCCCATTGAAATCAATTGGAGGCAGAAAAAACCTGCGACGCTCGTTTGGAGCACTTTTTTCGGCAGTTTTTGCATTACATTCATAGGGTTCTTAAAATTGGATGTATCCAATTCAATGTAAGAGTTGTACTTAAAATCGGTGCAATGTTATACAGTCATAGGGACTATTGTAGACTCTATAGAGAAATACATGTGTTGAAACTTGCCAAAGCCCTCGATAGTTATCACATTCTGGCTTTACTGTGGCCACCCATTCCCAATTGCATTGTGGCCTTTTAGGAGCCACTCGTACTTTAGTCTTCACCCATGGAACGGAGATATGCTGGTAAAATTATGGTCTTTACCTCTCACCTGGCGGCTAAGACAAGAAGAATCTCAGTCTCTATAACTGCTCTGTCAATAGTAGATGGGCAAAGAAGCTCCAGGAACATATGATCAGAAACTTGATCCATTTTTAAACTTTCTCAATAGAGACACTTATGACGTTGACTTTCTTATGGCGTAACTTTAGAATGTTTATGTTTATATTGTATTAATTCTCATCAAATTCGACAATAATGTGATAGGTTACACTGAAGCATATCATCTTCAACAGACATACGGTACATGTGAACATCGATCTAGGTGGATTAAAGAGCAAAGAGCCCTTTAAAATCTATACATACCCAACCGTATCAGCCATAAGAATTATTATTTTGTTCCTCCGACATGGACTCTATTGAACAAGCTCGAAGCTCTCTAAGGTCGGCCGCGGCCTTCTAACCCATCACAACGCTGCAGGAGCATAGAAAGGATTTAGTCAAGCGGTGGAGCTTATTGGGAATGAAATGTCATTGTGGGTTATGTAAAGGAAGAGGGACGAGGACCATGCTACCATATACATTAATATTAAAGTGTAGTCATCACTATACTGATATATCTTACACCAACATACTTAGAAAAAGACGTGGAGGCAGGTTTGGTACCTAAATCCACATGGAGGATTCTCTGCATAACCGCCGCCTTCTGTATTTATATTTCAATACTTCCTCAAGGAAAATATATTACCTGACAGAACAACAACATATGCCCAATTCACAGGACTGTAATAAGGTGAATTAAAAATACAATACAATATCTCCTATACAGTGTGAGTGATGGGCGGACATGTCTGGGCAGTGGGACTGGGCAGACTAAATACGCATACATGCGTGGTTACACCCACACCTATACCTTGGCTGAGGTCCACGGCAAACACTGTGGTCAGTAATAGCTTGTACAAAGCCGTGGGGCAGCTGCGGGAAGTCCTGTCATCTGAACATTAACCTGTTGAATGCATAATGTATGATGACCACAGTCTAGATTGTTTTCTTAAAGCCCATTGGTTTAACTCTTCATGGGCATTTTGTAGATATACCTGCTTAAAACGCATCTGCGGGAACTTTAAACTAAGTGAACCGGACACAACTATGAAATATATCATCGGGTCATCTACACATTGCAAGGGGTTACCTATTTATTTTATAAACTTGTCTACGTAAATATCAGTCACAAAACCTTTATTTACTGCAAATGCAAATATCGGAGCAGGAGTCCCAGGTAGAGAAGAGTCTCAGGATGTATTTTTCATAGTTGTTAAAATTTCTGAAAAAAACATGGCGGTTATCATAACGATCATGAAGAAAGTGTCAGGAAAATAAACTTGTGTACATCCACCCTAAGGGTCCTATTTGACGGACAGATATTCTTTCATGGACGAGCTACGGGTGACGATTTAGCGAGTCGTTTATGATCAAAAGATGATCTACTTTATGCTCACAATAATTGCTAAAGATTTTTGCTGTTCAGTCGTTACTGCGATCGTTGCTCGTCTGCCCACAACTGTGTAACGGCTGCCGCGCCGTTCCCTGCCTTCCCCACGGCCTCTGCTCCGGTTCCTGTGCCCTCCATTACCACGTGCTCATCCCGAGCTCCACTTACCCGATCCGGACGCTCTGCTAGCCCTGGGCCGCGTCAGGTGAGTGCATCCCTTACCTCCCTCCGCGGCCATCATCCTCGATGTGCGGCTGCAGTCACTTAATTCTAAAGACTTCCTATTTAAGGTTCCTCCTTCCGTTCATCCATGCTTGTTCAACCAAGTTCCCCGTGAGTTTCCCTGTGCCCTGGTTCTCTGTTTCCTTCCCTTCTGCCTTTGTCTGGATTTCTCGTCTCTGACCTCTGCCTGAACTTGACTATCCTTGCCTGCCGCCTGCCTTGACCTATTGCTATCCAAACCGGTTACGACGCCAGCCGCCTGCCTTGACCTATTGCTTCCATACCCGTTACGACGTCTGCTGCCTGTCCTGACTTCTGCCTTTCCATCCGACCGCCTCTACCCGCTGTGCCAAGCGTTGCCTGGGTTCCAAGCACCATCTCCCAGACGACACCGAGGATCCACGAACAAACCGGTGTGAACCGTTATAACCTGTGTGGTGAACTGCCAACGACGGGAAGAGTTCTGATTAGACGAGGGTATGTGGAAGTGATGAATGATAATCTTTCACTCAGGTGGATGTGGCCGATCCACGGAAACCCAACGATCGTGGCATATACACAAGGCGATTATCTCTTGCATTCGAAAGATTATACAAAAATTGCTCTGTGTAATAGGGCCTTAACTCTACATGTCATGTCATAAGCAGTTTTTTAGTCAATCACATGATAAGTAGGGATACTAATTTATTATATTTTATGAAATAGCTACAAATGCTTCTGGGGGACTTCTGCATATAAAATTTGCAATGGTGCCAAAAAAGGTGCCATTACACAACATGTCTAGACAGTTTCCCTCATGTGCCCTGTGTATATAGCAGTTAAAGGGGTTTTCCAGTCAGTACAAATTGACGGCCTATCCTCAGGATAGGCCATCAATAGCTGATCGGTCGGGGTCCGACTCCCGGGACCCCCTCCGATCAGCTGTTTAGAAGAGGGTGAAGGGCTCATGCGAGCGCTGCTTCCCCTTCACTTCTACTTGCTCACTATGAATCGTCGACACAGATGTTGTGGCGATTCACAGGTATTGCAGCCTTTTCTCCAACTCCCTTCAAAGGGAGAAGAAGGCTGCAATACCTGTGTATCGCCGCCACATCCGTGTCGACGATTCACAGTGAGCAAGTTGAAATGAAGGGGAAGCAGCGCTCGCACGAGCCCTTCACCTCTTCAAAACCGCTGACCGGAGGGGGTCCCGGGAGTCAGACCCCGACCGATCATCCATTGATGGCCTATCCTGAGGATAGGAAATTCATTTTTACTAGCTGGAAAACCCTATTAATATAGCAGTATGGCTTTATTATTCAGAAGTTATAGCTTCCTGCTTCTATCCTCTTTGATAAATCCTTCTCTCAGTTTTCCCCACTATATGACAATTATGTATATACTTTTTAAGCAGATCACAAAGATATATATTTTGATTTTTTTTCCTTCTCTTACAGCTGATCCCTTCAGACCAGTAACGCTAGGTCTACTACTTTGAAGTTTATTACCATTAACCAAACATTAACCAGTGGAATGTGTGACCAGGGAATGGTTGCTGGAGCAGAGACATTGAAGACTGAAGCCTAAGGAGAGGGGAATATTACAGGCACCACAATAAAACAAACATAAAAAACAAGGATTTAGCAGAAGCCAAGAGGGATGTCAGGACCCGTCAATTCTATACAGATGGATGACAAGCATGGTAGCACAGACCCCACAAAAATAACAAAGCAATAAATAACACAGACAAATGAATACTGGATAATAAAGGCCACGATGTTTATTAAGGGTAACATAAATTCAATAATAATTAAAATATATAAAAAACATAAATTAACCTCTTAATGACCGGGCCATTTTGCACGTTAATGACCAAGGATTATTTTTTGTTTTTTCACGGTTGCATTCCAAGAGTCGTAACTGTTTTTGTATTCCGTCTATATAGCCGTATAAGGGCTTGTTTTTTGCGGGACGAGTTGTATTTTGTAATTGTACCATTTTTAGATGCTTATAATATATCGATTAACTTTTATTAACTTTATTTTAGGAGAGAATTAAAAATAAGCAGCTATTCCAGCATTGATTTTCACGTTACAAATTTACGCCGTTTACTATGCAGCGTAAATCACATGTTCACTTTATTCTATGGGTCGGCACGATTACGGGGATACCAAATATGTAAAGGTTTTATATGTTTTCCTACGTTTGCACAATAAAAAGCCTTTTAGAAAAAAATTACTTGTTTTTGCATCGCCGCATTCCAAGAGCCGTAACGTTTTTATTTTTCCGTCGATGTGGTCGTATGTGGGCTTGATTTTTGCGGGCCAATGTGTAGTTTTCATTAGTACTATTTTGGGGTACATCGGCTTATAGATGAATTTTTATTTAATTTTTTATGGGGGGAATGGGAGAAAAGATAGAATTTTGCCGTTGTTTTTTGCGTTTTTTTTGGACGCCGTTCATCCGGCGGTTTAATTAATGTGTTCATTTTATTGTTCAAGTCGTTACAATCGCGGGGATACCATATATGTGTATGTGTGATTTGTTTTGACACTTTTACTAAATAAAACCACTTTTTGGTTTTATTTGATTTTCACTGTAATTATTATTATTTTTTTTTCACCAACTTTATTTAACTGATTGACATTTTTTTTTTTAGTCCCACCAGGGGACTTCACTATGCGATCTGCTGATCGCATATATAATGCTTTGGTATACTTAGTATACCGAAGCATTATCGCCTGTCAGTGTAAAACTGACAGGCAATCTGTTAGGTCATGCCTCCGGCATCGCCTAACAGGCAGATGCTGAAGGCAGACCTGGGGGTCTTTGTTAGACCCCCCGCTGCCATGGAAACCAGACGGAAACCCGCGATTTGCTTGGGTGGACACATGGTCGCTCGAGCCCCAAAAAAAGTGTTTTATTGTTATTTAGGGCTGTTCTGTAGCATGGATTTGTGTTTGTGTATTTCTCTCCCCTCTTTACCCTTCTTTTTTCCATATAGTAGAATGGTACTTACCATACTGATGTCCCCTATGTATGCTGCACAGGTGGTACGAGCGGCTTCCAGTTGTTTCTATCTCCAGGCAGATGTTTCCTGGTGAACAGCTGATTGGACGAGGTTGGCTGTGCTAATTGCATGAGCAGGTTCCAGAATCTTCTATTTCCAGGCAGTTTTTCTCCTAGGAACAGCTGATTGGACATTTGCATTCCAAAAGGCGGGAAACTGATCTATAAATGAGCGAGTTTTCTTCGTGGTCAAGCAGTTTATCTGGAGCCTGGACCGTCCCTTATGTTCTGAATTTTACTTCCCGTCACGATGTTTGTTAGGTGGGTTTTGTCACCCAGCTAATGCTGGTCTTTTATTATTATTATTTTTATTGGTTTTCTTGATTTTAACCTCTTAACGCCGAAGGACGGATATATCCGTCCTCTGCAGCTGCTAGTTCGCGCAGGAGGACGGATATATCCGTCCTGTGATCGCGCGGGTACTGCCACTGTACCCACACGATCAGCGGCAGGAGCACGGCTGTTATACACAAATCGCAGGGCATGTAGGGGCCTGTTCCATACAAATACCACCACGAGGAGGGTGAGCATCCTTAACTGCGCACACCTCCTCCCCAGCAACCCCCGGTCAACCTAAACAGAGCCTCCTCCATACCATCTTGGAGTCCAGATAAAAAGATATCCAATCCGATATCCATGAGGTGCACCCCATCCTGCAGCAGCAGGTACCGATTATCACCTTCCAAATGTCTGTGCCTAATTACCATACCTCCACCAGCCCTGACATACCTCGACACCCTGGTGTTAAGCAGCCGGGTAACCCTTTCAATTGCAGTCTCGTCACGGGCCCCTTGCCACATTGCCCTGGGAATGACCTCAGACCAAACTAAAACCAGTTCGTTGAAAAATGAAGTAAACCTTTCCAGGTTGGACTGGATTAGTGCTATAAACTCACCCAAACGAACAGAACATAGGTCGTTCCCCCCGACATGGATCACCAGTACCGGTGGACCGACTCGTTGCCTGCTTATGGCCACCACCTCGGGCAATACATCCAGCCATCTCAGGCCTCGCAGACCACGCCAATGGACGTCGGCTCCCAGTAGGCCCAGCGAGAGACCTCCTGGTCATATTGTCGCTCTCCGTACCGCCAGGAAGACGTAGGAATGCCCGAGGATCCATGTCACAGGGCGTGAACCTAGAAAGAACCAAATAAACTTAATGCAGAATCAAATCCGGACGGATATAACCAGCGAAACAATCTGAACGCCACCGCCCGATACGCCGAACATCCTCATCAGATAGGCCCAAACCGCTGGCCGTGGTAGCGGCTCCAATGAGGAATGAATGTGTTCCGAAATCCTTGGGGGGGAAGCCAGCACGGTCTAAGGCTGACCGAAATATTACTGTGAACTGCAACCTAGTGAGCGGTTTTCCATTGGCATGGGAGAAAAATGTGGTATCTGACACACGAATATTTGTATAAAGCGTGACTGCCCGGACAGGGCAGGCTGGCCCGGGAACCGGCCTTAAAGAGACTCTGTCACCACATTATAAGTGCCCTATCTCCTACATAAGGAGATGGGCGCTGTAATGTAGGTAACAGCAGTGCTTTTTATTTAGAAAAACAATATATTTTTACCACTTTATGAGCGATTTTTAGCTTTATGCTAATTAGTTTCTTAATGCCCAAGTGGGTGTGTTTTTACTTTAGACCAAGTGGGCATTGTACAGAGGAGTGCATGACGATGACCAATCAGTGACCAATCAGCGTCATACACATCTCTCCATTCATTTACACTGCACTAGCGATATAGCTATATCGCTATGTGCAGCCACATACACAAACACTAACATTACTGCAGTGTCCTGACAATGAATATACATTACCTCCAGCCAGGACGTGATGTGTATTCAGAATCCTGACACTTCTGAATCTTTTCTGTGAGATTTCCAGCAAGGCAAACATAATCTCGTTTTAAATGACAGTTTACATCGTAATCTCGCGAGATTTCGTTTGCCTTGCTGGAAATCTCACAGAAAAGATTCAGACTTGTCAGGATTCTGAATACACATGATGTCCTGGCTGGAGGTAATGTATATTCATTGTCAGCACACTGCAGTAACGTTATAGTGTGTTTATGTGGCTGCACATAGCGATATAGCTATATAGCTAGTGCAGTGTAAATGAATGGAGAGAAGTGTATGACGCTGATTGGTCAGCGTCATACACTCCTCTGTACAACGCCCACTTGGTCTAAAGTAAAAACACGCCCATTTGGGCATTAAGAAACGAATTAGCAGAAAGCTAAAAATCGCTCATAAAGTGGTAAAAATAGATTGTTTTTCTAAATAAAAAACACTGCTGTCACCTACATTATAGCGCCCATCTCCTTATGTAGGAGATAGGGCACTTATAATGTGGTGACAGAGTCTCCTTAAAGATACCCAACAACCCCGGCCAAATATGTCTGTCTTGGATTTCCGTATGGGGAATCGAACCCCTGAGCTGGATAACGCAACATCATTAGCTAACAAACCGCCCAGGCGGGCCGTAGACATGGCACCCAATTCCGAAATACGTAACGCTCCAAAAAAGGCCAAAGCAAAGACCGCTGTAAACAAGGATTTTTCAAACGGGTAAGAACAAACGTCCTTAAGGACCTGTAACAACTTTATGAGGATGGGGAAGGAAACAGGGCGTCTAGCTTCTCTTATAACCACGGATTTCTTCCACCCTTTTAATGCTTGCGCAATGAAAAATGACTTGGGGACATCGGATCATGCGTTCAATTTAAAGAAAAATGCCAGACCTGAAAGGCAATGCTGCGCAACTGCCCCTGAGGCCCCGCGGTTCCATAACCTAGTCAGATACTCCAATACGTAAACCCGGAGGGTAGCTTCATCGGGACCCAGGGGACGAACACCGACAACATCCAGCCACTCATTCCATGCCTTACCGTATGTAGCCCAGGTGGACGGCGCAAGGGATGACCTCAAGAGGGGGACCAGCTGAGATCCAACATCCTCCACAGTGCATCCGGGCAGCTGGCCCCTTACAAGTCCGCCAATGGGCAGAGCGAACGGAAAAGCTGCCAATTAAAACGTGAAAGGGCGTCAGCTACATTATTTTGAACGGGAATATGACGGGCCCTAAATTGAATGTTGTGCTGCAAGCATCTTAAAACCAAGCATCTAATTAGAACCACAACCGGCACTGAAGAAGAAGTTAAATGGTTAACGGCATGAACAACGCTGGCATTATCTGACCAGAACACCATAGATGAATTAGCTAATTTCTCACCCCACAACTCTATAGCAACTATGATGGGGAACAGTTCCAGTAACGTTAAGTTTTTGCACCAACCCTTGAAAGCGCCATGCTTTGGGCCATGGGGCCACACACCAGGAAGAGCCCAGTATAGCTCCAAAGTCGGCGCTGCCCGCCGCATCTGTGAACAACTGGATCTCCTGGTTGGATACGGTAGGTGACCTCTAGCACGTACGCCCATTGTAATTGGCAATAAAATGTAACCATACTTGAAAATCGCTCCTAAGGGCAGCAGTTATGCGTACATAATGGGTAGGTAACCGGGCGCCGGCCGTGGACAGGGATAAGCGGCGTGAAAAAATGCGTCCCATGGGCATAACTCTTCTGGCAAATACCAACAAGCCCAAAAGGGATTGGACCTGTCGGAGCTGTCATTTCTTAGCTGATATGGCCGCCGCCAAGTGTGAGCGCAACTTTATAACTTTATCAGCCGGTAATCGGAACACCATTTCTGAAGAGTCAATCTCTATACCCAGGAAAGACAACACTGTAGTAGGGCCTTCGGTTTTCTCTTCAGAAAGGGGGATGCCAAAACGAGCGGCCAAACTGCGGAAAGAATTTAACAATATCTGGCAACACGGCGATGAAGCGGGGCCCACGAAAAGGAAATCATCCAAGTAGTGTTTCGTGGATGTACACCCCGTAATTTCCTTCAAAACCCACTCCAAAAAGGAACTAAAAACCTCGAAGTAAAAACATAAGATCGAACAGCCCATTGGGAGGCACATGTCATAATAAAACTGGCTGTCCACCTGACAACCTAGCAGGTGAAAACAGTCCGTATGTACGGGTAACAACCGAAACGAAGATTCGACGTCTAATTTAGCCATAAGGGCTCCTGGACCCGCCTGGCGAACTAAGTCCACCGCTCCGTCAAACAAGATGTACGAAACAGCGGACAGGTCCTTATCTATGCCATCGTTAACGGAACCGCATTTTGGGTAGGACAGAGGATGGATCAAACGGAATTTACCTGGCTCTTACTTGGGTACCACTCCTAGGGGGGATACCCGGAGGTTAGAAAACGGTAACTCAGAAAAAGGGCCGGCCATCCAACCAAGCTCTAGTTCTTTTCCTAATTTATCTGCAATAACCGAAGGGAATTCCCTGGCGGACTTGGAGTCATCGACCCTGCCCGTACTATTGGGACGCGGGACCTGGGCATTCCGCCGGTTACAACGGACTGCTGGGTGGGGACCCCACAAGTGGAACACTTGGGTTTAAACTTGCAGGACCCGTAGAACTTGCAGTGCCCTTCGTTGAAGAGCCAGCAAGTCCCAGTACGCCTGTTGTTTTGAGCCCCGACCCCGGCGAAGGGACCGCCAAACGCAGGTGGGGAGGGGGCTGCTGGCTGAAAGGGGCACTGCGACATCATAAGCCTCAACCAAACATCCGTAGCTTTTGTATCCCAACCGACCTCTGGTTTTTGCGACATACGCCTGCGGAACTCCTCATCGTAGCGCCACCAAGCTGAACCCCCATGGGACTTATAGGCGCTAAAAATAGTATCCAAATATACAAATAGTTGGAAAGACTTTTCGGGGAACCTCTGCGAAACTACGCATCCCAGTACCGCGAAAGCTTGTTGCCAGTTATTAAATGTTTTTGCTACCTTTGGCTTGGCAGGGACATCCCTTTCAAAGCGGCGCTCCCTATCAATTGTCGCCGAATCCATAGACAACAGGGACCAAATATCAATATATTCGTTCCTTGCTGTGTTTTCCCTGGTATCGTAAGACAAATGTGCACCGAGAGGGGTGATACCGCAAAAATAAGTATCCCTGAAGGCGGGCAGCGACGGGGGTGCCATAGACGTGGATTCCTCCACTAGTGTTTTACCTGCCTCCACCTGCAAGGCCGGCACGGATGGAGCCGCTGGGGCTCCCGCCAACAGGGATCACAACACATTAATAACATCAACATCAGAGGTTCCCCCTGAACCCCAAGCCCGAAGGCAGTCATACTCACCGTGTCCTGATGCCGATGCCGGGACCAAAGCCGCCGAGGGTGTCGGTAGGGGTACAGGTGCTGCGGGTGCTACTGGTACCTCCGCAATGATTGGTCTTGCTGAGAGATGGCGAGCAGAGGAGCGGTTGCTATTGCGACGTTGGTCATGGCTGTCCCGCGGACTACCATGGTGTGACGACCCAGTGCGTGAGCTCTCGGACCTTGAACTGGAGCTTGACCTTGATGGCGACCTCCAATGCCGTGTACGACGTCTAGTTGACCGTCGAGATGAGCGGCGCCTAGATGAGCAGCGAGAACAAGAACGGCGGGTCCGGTTGGTATCCCTTGAGCTAACCGAAGAGGCCCTCTCAGTATTCTCTGCCAGGAGGTAGAGACAAGTGCAGGTACAAAAAGTGGATCTTTAGATGGCGCTGCTGTGTGGTGAGAAGGATAAGGACCGGAGTCTCGAGGTGTTGATAATAGGTTGAATTTATTAAGAATGGCTACGCGTTTCAACGATGAACAATCGTCTTCCTCAGGCCTGAGGAAGACGATTGTTCATCGTTGAAACGCGTAGCCATTCTTAATAAATTCAACCTATTATCAACACCTCGAGACTCCGGTCCTTATCCTTCTCACCACACAGCAGCGCCATCTAAAGATCCACTTTTTGTACCTGCACTTGTCTCTACCTAAGCGGTCCCATCTTGGACACCGACTCGGATCTGGCAGCAGCACTGTGGATATTATACGCTTTAAAACCTCCGCATTCCGGTGAGCATACTCTTGTCATTTTATCCTCACCCTGACCTACTGATCTACACAAGGTGGCGCCGTCCTTTTGTTCTTTATTTCACTGCCAGGAGGTAAGCCGGTCCCAAACCTGCGGGTATGACGAGCGCAGGCCATGAAGGGGGAAGTGGTGGTGGTTGCAGAACCCTGGGTAGCTCCTGTTCGCAGGGGAAGAAGTCATCTTCACTGTCCCCCACAGAGCCATCATCCCCATCGTTCAACAGGGGGGGGGAGTTTCATGCTATCCCCCTGCTACAGTACCCGGGAGGGAGTGCTGAGCGGATATCCCCCCAGATGCGGTGCCTGCTGTTCTCCTGAATGCTGGCGGGAGGGGAGCCCCCCTTGGCATATCTACTGCATGCGTTGGTGGATTGCGGGTAGTCATGCTCCTCGCGGCCCCGGGTCGAAGCCTAGCACGGTCCAGGCGGGTGGGAGACGTCAGACCTGGCGATGGAGGAATGACATCATCGTCGGGCTCCTTAGCCACCTCTCGCAATACTTGCGGCGAGGGTGCGGTATGCGCATGCGCGGCCTGTCTAGCTGACAGCGAGCGAACTCTGTCGCCGGAGGGGAATAGACGCGCTGGCGGCCTGGAGCGGCGGGAGGAATGTCGCGCAGGTAGTGCCAGGTAGGGAAGACGCCGGTGCCACAGTCTCCTGAATAAGAGACTGCAGCCATACAGAGCCTTTGTCCTGCATCCGGATACGGATAATTTCTTCAAGCTCCTGCCGGTCCATGACAATCAGGTAAGTGTACTCACAATTTAGTCATAACAAATCCCTAGTAACGGCCAGAAGAGAAAGATGTCTTCCCTCCTTGCCCTTATAAACCCAGAATGGGGAGGGTGGGTAAGCGGATAAGCGCCCTATATCCCCCCAAAAAATGCCCTGTACCCTATAGGCCCCACCAATGTAAACACTACATGGAACAATCCCCCTAGCATAGCGAGGCTTAGTTAACCGCTTCATTGCCACCCAGTCATGGGCACAACGGCCAATAAGCCTGAGTGCCTTCAATTCTTAATACATTTAATGGAAAGATGCATATGTACTTGAATTTGTGGATAAGAATATGAAAGGATCAGACACCATAGAAATATGAATTCACCAATGCACTGAATCCTAATACAGGTGAAATGAAATCTTTCTGCAATGATCTGGTGGCTTGTGATTACAGATTGTGAATGTTTCTCAGCTTCAGTGTTTACTTATAAAAAAAAACTAGCTGCCACCAGGCAGATTTTCCTGTGTGTGGTCCTCAGTGACTGGGCATATTTAATCCACCCATGATACATCAGTCAGGATAGATCAGTGGCGCCCTACTACACACGCACGCTGGTTACTTTTTAATCACCGTGTGTGGGAATAATTGAGCCTTGTGATCTGCGTAAAATGAAGCTGCTGCGTTCTCACAACAAAAGTTTTCTTCAATGAAAGAACCTTATTTTAGGATATTGGAGGCCTTTTATAAGGGAACAATCACTCTAAGCGTATTAGAGACCCATCTATAGCGATGAGAAGTGCTTACAAACTAGGAGTCATCATAAAAACAATAGCACTCCTCCACATTGAAATTGCAACCAGGGTGTAACTAGGAAACACTGGGCCCCATAGCAAACTTTTGACTGGGCCACCTTCTCCTGGGTGCCACACACAGCCCGCCCGTGTAGATAGTGCCCCCCTGTAGATAGTGCCATACAGCCCCCTCTGGTATACAGTGCTATACAGCCCCATGTAGACAGTGCTACACGGCCCCCCCCCCTGCAAACAGTGCTACACAGCTCCCCTGTAGAAGGTGCTATACAGCCCCTCGGTAGACAGTGCTACACAGCCCCCCCCCCCTGTAGACAGTACTATACAGCCCACCCTGTAGGCAGTGCTATACAGTGTCCCCGTACAGTGCTATACAGCCCCCCCTGTAGACAGTGCTATACAGCCCACCCTGTAGACGGTGCTATACAGCCCATCCTGTAGATGGTACTATACAGCCCCCCCTGTAGACGGTACTATACAGCCCCCCCTGTAGACGGTACTATACAGCCTCCCCTGTAGACGGTACTTGACCTGCCTAGGTAGAGTCGTGTGTGTTAACCTTAGACCTTACTATCCCCCCCACCCCCACTTAGTAAAGACACGTGACACCGAGGTTGGATGTGAAATGGCCACAGCAGCCGTTTATTAATTTCACAGTTTTATAAAAACAATTTAAATCCGAAACATTCGGATAACTAGTTAGGAATCCACCAGAGAATTCCTCCTAATAATTCACATGACCCAACATGGGTCAGAATCATAAATAACAATTAAACGTTAACATTAACCCGAGCAGAGGAAGTCCTTGAAGCCCCTTCAGATGTTCCTTATTAAGAACACACCGAATTAGCCATCTGCAAACCACCAATTACCTCCAGCCGTAAACCAGCTCGGAAGCACCGTTCACCTCTGCAGATGGCTCCAACCACTAGAAGTCCACTTCAAGGGGATAACACCCGATGAAGCCCTCAAGTGATATACCGACCACTAGAAGTCCACTTCAAAGGGATAACACCCGATGAAGCCTTCAAGTGATATACCTTCTACCAGAAGACCACTTCAAAGGGATAACACCCGATGAAGTCTTCAACCATGTACCTTTTTTGGGGGACGCATACCCCCGATGCGACCCCCCCACCATTTTGTACTGACTGGCCTCAAGGACTCCCCCCGCCAGCTGCCATGACAACAGAACCTACTCCGGAAAAAAGAAAAACATGTTAAATAAGCACACAAATAAAACACAACGCTCATAGACGGACGTACATAAGACCTAAGGAGTAACAAACCAAGGGTGGGAGGGTGGGAGCTTACTTGCATCTATGTTACTCCTCCCGCTGCTTCCGGCTCAATGCCGAGAAACAGCGGGAAGCGCAGTAACGGCCCCCCGTCCCCCTTAACTCCTCCCCGTCCCTCCTTCAGCTCCTTCCAACTCTCCTTCCCTAATTAACCCTTTCCCTACCAGGACGGTCATGTCGGCCTCCCTTCACCCTGCGGCTGCGTCCAGCCTCTTCTTGACCTGCCTAGGTAGAGTCGTGTGTGTTAACCTTAGACCTTACTATCCCCCCCACCCCCACTTAGTAAAGACACGTGACACCGAGGTTGGATGTGAAATGGCCACAGCAGCCGTTTATTAATTTCACAGTTTTATAAAAACAATTTAAATCCGAAACATTCGGATAACTAGTTAGGAATCCACCAGAGAATTCCTCCTAATAATTCACATGACCCAACATGGGTCAGAATCATAAATAACAATTAAACGTTAACATTAACCCGAGCAGAGGAAGTCCTTGAAGCCCCTTCAGATGTTCCTTATTAAGAACACACCGAATTAGCCATCTGCAAACCACCAATTACCTCCAGCCGTAAACCAGCTCGGAAGAACCGTTCACCTCTGCAGATGGCTCCAACCACTAGAAGTCCACTTCAAGGGGATAACACCCGATGAAGCCCTCAAGTGATATACCGACCACTAGAAGTCCACTTCAACGGGATAACACCCGATGAAGCCTTCAAGTGATATACCTTCTACCAGAAGACCACTTCAAAGGGATAACACCCGATGAAGTCTTCAACCATGTACCTTTTTTGGGGGACGCATACCCCCGATGCGACCCCCCCACCATTTTGTACTGACTGGCCTCAAGGACTCCCCCCGCCACAGCGAAACAGGCCTTGACCCCCTTAAGCCTGTGCGTTCCTCCACACCACCACCGCCCTTTCTATGCCTTCTGCTATCGCCAAGCTCCACAGATCAATGCCAACCTCGGTCAGATGAACCCCGTCACTTCTCCAGAAATTCCCCACTCCTGACTCCAAATCCCTATGCCTTACGCAAATGCCCCCGTTCTTTGCCACAAAACGGGACACCGCCCGGTTAACCTTTATGCGAGCCTTATTGACTCTCTCCACCGATCTAGCTAACCGCCAATGCTTTCTTGGGACTATGTCCGACCACACTACCACCAACTTGGGATAAGATACCCACAAACACAACATATCATGTTTGATATCCCGCACCAACTCACGAAAAGGGCGGACTCCTAAGTCATTCCCACCCACGTGCAACACTAAAACCTCCGGAACCCTATCAAGCCGCGCATATGTCTGGAATTCCGCCAACACCCTGTTCCACGACATACCTCTAAAACCCAGCCAATGCACAACCGCATCCTGTCGCGGAATGCGCAACTGGCGACCATCCGGGCGGACGTCCGCCCTCAAAGCCCCCCAGTGCACGTACGAATGACCCATCAACCACACCAGACAAGGAGGCGAATCTGAAACGGAAAAAACAATTAGGCACCACCAATATAACATTTGTAAGCGTAAACAACCCCAATCATAACATATGGGGGCGGACATAGGACTTAAACCTTTTAGACTCCCAACGACCAATACGCCTCACCCCTTCATCATCCAACCCCCAGCGCCCCGCTTCCGTTGCTGCGCCAATCCTGAAGGAATGAGATGAATATGAGCCTGCCGCAACACCAACTGCCGCCAAACATTTTTTAAATACAGCTCCAAACTGAAACCTGGACAAAAACGACCCGTCCACATGACGTAACAGAGGCAAATCTGGAGACCCCCCGTTTTGCGTAAAACCCCGCATGCACTCTACAGGGCACATGACCGACCCCGGGAGGGCGAACAAAACTATCAGCTTTCCCTTCCCTACTTGGTCAGTTTTTGATCGACGCAACCATACCTCTAGCCGATCTGCAAATAGGCTCACCTCCCCAGATCTCAGCCCCCCTGCCCGTTTTGTACTTGGCGACACCAACTCCCCTATTCTAAATGCTCCAAAAAACGCTAACGAAAAAGCCAATCGAAACAAAACCATTTCATCTGAAGAACGACATACCGATGCTAATGAACCGCCCAAAGAGTTAAGCAAAGCAAACGACACCGGCCTTCTACTATCCGCCTCCACCCTACCTCGACGCAACCCCTTCAAAGCCTGCGATACCAGAAATTCCTTCGATACATCCCGAAAACCCCGCAGCTTAAACCCAAACGCCACCGCAGATATGAACCGGTTCACCTTCGCTACTGAAAACCCCGACTCCCAGGCGTCCCCTAACCAGTACAAAAGTGCCACCAACCTGTCTCTATCCGTATTGACGTCACCCAACTCTCTTAACCACTCCTCCCACTGCCTCCAACAAGCAGCATACGCACTCCACGTCGCGCGCGCCAAAGACCTTTTTAACAGCTGCTCTACGGGACCGATACCAGATCCCACAGATGCTCCGGACACGCCAACCCGAGACGTTCTGCTCCCGGTGCCAATTGCCGAAACCGGTCCCACTGCGAGCGAGAAAGAGCATCAGCGATACAATTCTGAACACCCGGGACATGCACCGCCACCACCCACGCGTTCAATGACAAACACACCAACACTAAATGTCGCAACAATTGAACTACCGGAGGAGAGGACGCCGTGATGTTATTAATGGCCAGCACCACCCCCATGTTGTCGCAGTAAAAACGGACCTTCTTATCCCTGAGCCTGTCCCCCCAAATGGTAGCCGCCACCACGATGGGAAACAGCTCGAGCAGGGCCAGATTCCGCGTGAGTCCACTGGACACCCAGCTAGCCGGCCATTGACCCGCGCACCACGGACCTCCCCCATAAGCTCCAAAACCACCCACCCCAGCCGCATCCGTAAAAATATTCAAATCACTCGTATCCTGCGCAGGAGCCATCCATAGCGAGCGACCATTGTACTGGCCCAAGAAGTCATCCCAAACCTGAAGATCAGCTCGGTGCTCCTCCTTGAGCCGCACAAAATGATGCGGCGCGCGCACTCCCGCCGTTGCCGCCGCCAACCTCCTACCAAACACCCTCCCCATCGGCATAATCCGGCAGGCGAAATTCAACTTCCCCAGCAGCGACTGAAGCTCCCTCAGCGCCATTTTCTTCATTCTACAAGCCCGTCGAACCTCCAGCTTCAAAGCACCCAACTTATCCGCCGGGAGCCGACACTCCATTGCCACCGAGTCAATTTCGATTCCCAAGAAACAAATCGTCGCTACCGGGCCCTCCGTTTTTTCCGGCGCCAAAGGGATCCCAAAATCCCTCGCCACCTTCTGTAGTGCATGAAGCAAATTACCGCAAACCGGCGAACCCCCCGGGCCAACACACAAAAAATCATCTAAGTAATGGATCAACGAATCGACCCCGGATACTCCCCTCGTTACCCACTCCACGAAGCTACTAAACGCCTCGAAGTATGCACAAGAAAGAGAACACCCCATCGGAAGGCACCGATCCACGTAAAAGGCCCCATTCCAAAAACAACCCAACAGCCGTTGGCTTTCTGGATGGACCGGCAACAACCTGAACGCCGCCTCGATGTCGGTTTTTGCTAGCAGCGCCCCCGGACCCGCAGCCCGCACTAACCCCACCGCCTTATCGAATGAGGTATAAACTACGGAACACAACTCGTGATCAATCCCGTCATTTACCGACGAACCTTTGGGATACGATAAATGTTGAATCAAACTAAACTTTCCGGGCTCGCGTTTAGGGACAATACCCAAAGGGGACACAACTAAATCTTTTACCGGCGACTCAACAAATGGCCCCGACATGCGCCCCAACGAAACTTCTTTTAACAACTTTTCCGACACGACTTCCGCATGCAAGTAAGCCGATTTTAAATTCCTCCGCGTAACCGGAACCTCATAAGGAGGCGGAGGAATAACAAAACCAACACAAAACCCTTCATAAAGCAACTTAGCTGCCGCCCTATCCGGATACTCACTTAGATAAGGGGCCATCCTTTCCACCCTCACCGGCGACACCCCCTTGACCAGCCCCGTGCTGGTTCCCTGACCTCTTTTTTCGCAGACATTTTGCCGCCCCGTGTGATGCACCATTACACTCGGAGCACACGTGCTTGAACTTGCACGTGGCCCCGAACTTGCACTGACCTTCATTGAATTGCCAGCAAAAGCCCGCCTTTCCCCCGCCGCTTTGTCCACTCTGACTAGACTGGCCTCCCTGGCCACCGCTCCCGGGAAAGGGCTGCCTAACCGGAGCCGTCACCCGTAACCAGAGAGCAATATCCTTCTGGTCCCACCGAATCGCCGGCCGAACCGCCTTCCGCTGACGGAATTGCTCATCATATCGCAGCCACGCCTGACCCCCATACGCCCTATGAGCCTCCCCAATGGCATCAAAATAACAAAATAACGCCGAACAATTTTCCGGCGCCTTTTCCCCTATCACACTAGCCAATATGGCGAACGCCTGCGACCAATTAACGAACGTCTGCGGGATAAGCCTATACCGCCGCCGTTCCTCCTCGTCCTTTTTACTCTCATCCCGCTTGCTCTTATCCAAATTAAATTTAGCCAGCGGCAAGAGAGAAAAAATTTCAACATATTCGTCTTTCCAGATCCGATCACGCACCTCCTGCTTTAAATGCGCCCCCAACGGACCCTCAAAACAAACATACACCTCCCCCCGAGCACGATCGTCCATACGCACTCGATCGCCGTCCTTCTGTGCCTCGGTCTGTACCGACACCGCGACCGCCTCTCTAACCGCCACC
Source organism: Rhinoderma darwinii (assembly GCF_050947455.1). Classification (NCBI taxonomy): domain Eukaryota; kingdom Metazoa; phylum Chordata; class Amphibia; order Anura; family Rhinodermatidae; genus Rhinoderma; species Rhinoderma darwinii. Next base: position 47,992,419 of record NC_134699.1, read on the forward strand.
ACAGGACGCGCCTGTAACGATCCCACGTCCCTGGGGCCTTCCCAAACTACCGCAGGAGACACTTCCGTTACTACCGGCGCCGCGGCCCTATCCAGGCGCCCCACCAGCTCCCGTAAGCAACCCACTAAGTCTGCCAAACCCGCTCCGTCGCGTCCGCCCGCGCCACTACCGGCCCCCGATGCAATGCTAGCCGCCCCCCCGCCGACACCCGACATAAAAATCGCTGGATAAGACAATGATGGAGTTATACACTCACCGGGCTGCACAGGCGCTGTGTTCCCGTCAGCCGGACCATCCTGACCTCGACGATACACGTCCAGTTCACCTTCCTCCAGTTCTTCTCTCACCGACGACTGTCCCTCCCAACGACATCTTCGGAACGGGGATGAGGACGCGCTGACCGATGGGCCGGCAACCTGCCGCCCGACCGCCGGGACCCAGACTTCCGACCGGACCTGTTGCCTCGACGTCGCTGCAGATCTAGGCGTCCGTCTAGACGATCCTGACGAAGCCTGCCCCCTGGCCGGAACATCACCATGCGGGGCGGCCGTACCTTGTTCTCCAAATCTTCCATCTGATGGGGGAGGGGTGACAGGGAGCCCAGCCTGCGACTCCCTGCTTACCGCCGGACCCCGTCGCGGCCTGGGATTCCTGCCAGGACGCAGGGCCTGGGAAGGGGCGGTCCTCCCAGCTGCCTGGCCTGCAGCGTCCGGGATCGGGCTCCCTCTGCGACGCCGTGTCCGCGGGACTACCTCCGGACTGAGGCGCTCTGGAGGTCGGGACCGCCGAGAGGGACGGGTCGACCCAGCCTGCGTCGCCGTCACCCCTGGCACCGCTCTCTGCCTGCCCAGCGCAGGAGCGGTTGTTGCCGACTCCCCCCCCGCCGCCATAGCCATGCTCGTAAGGGGGCCGGGTGAGGGGAGCCTGTCCCTTTCAACAGACCCCGAACGCCGTGCCCGACGTGGCGAAACGGCGTCCGGGATCCTCGTTATTGCAGCCACGGTCTCCTCTAGCCATCCGGGACCGTGGTGCACAGCAGCGGCACGCAGCCGCTCTAACATAAGGGCTTCTGCCATTACTAAAAGCCGGGCAACGGGGAGCTTACTTGCATCTATGTTACTCCTCCCGCTGCTTCCGGCTCAATGCCGAGAAACAGCGGGAAGCGCAGTAACGGCCCCCCGTCCCCCTTAACTCCTCCCCGTCCCTCCTTCAGCTCCTTCCAACTCTCCTTCCCTAATTAACCCTTTCCCTACCAGGACGGTCATGTCGGCCTCCCTTCACCCTGCGGCTGCGTCCAGCCTCTTCTATACAGCCTCCCCTGTAGACGGTACTATACAGCCTCCCCTGTAGACAGTACTATACAGCCCCCCTGTAGACAGTACTATACAGCCAACCCTGTAGACCAGGGGTCTCAAACTCAGCCGGGTAAGTGGGCCGCATATAGAAAAAATGGGAAGTTGACGGGCCGCATTACTTTCACATTTTATACAATACAAAATTATTGTTAATCAATTAGTTATTTGAACTACTATAACACTATATTACTATAATACTAATAATACTACATTACTATAATAATAATACTACATTACTATAATAATAGTGCTAGGTTTAAAATTTGAGATATTTCTCCACGTGCTTATTTCAACAATCCAGCTTTCCAGTTTAAGTGTCGCTAAATGCAGTCCGGCGGCTCATGTCAAGATTGGGCAGCCCCTTTTTAGATAGTGCCGCAGTGCCCTCTGTGGATGCTGCCGCAGTGCCCTCTGTAGATAAGGCCGCAGTGCCCTCTGTAGATAAGGCCGCAGTGCCCTCTGTAGATAAGGCCGCAGTGCCCTCTGTAGATAAGGCCGCAGTGCCCTCTGTAGATAAGGCCGCAGTGCCCTCTGTAGATAAGGCCGCAGTGCCCTCTGTAGATAAGGCCACAGTGCCCTCTGTAGATAAGGCCACAGTGCCCTCTGTAGATAAGGCCACAGTGCCCTCTGTAGATAATTCAACACATCTCTAGATAATGCCACACACCCACTTGTAGATAACGCCACAGTGCCCTCTGTAGAGGCTGCCACAGTGCCCTCTGTAGAGGCTGCCACAGTGCCCTCTGTAGAGGCTGCCACAGTGCCCTCTGTAGAGGCTGCCACAGTGCCCTCTGTAGAGGCTGCCACAGTGCCCACTGTAGAGGCTGCCACAGTGCCATCTGTAGAGGCTGCCACAGTACCCTCTGTAGAGGCTGCCACAGTACCCTCTGTAGAGGCTGCCACAGTACCCTCTGTAGAGGCTGCCACAGTGCCCTCTGTAGAGGCTGCCACAGTGCCCTCTGTAGAGGCTGCCACAGTGCCCTCTGTAGAGGCTGCCCCAGTGCCCTCTGTAGAGGCTGCCCCAGTGCCCTCTGTAGAGGCTGCCCCAGTGCCCTCTGTAGAGGCTGCCCCAGTGATGTCAGGGGCTTGCCCAGAACTGGATTCCCTGGCAGAGCGCTAGTAGTTTCTTCCTGGGACTCCAGCTGTGCTCCTGACATCACTGGGACTCCTGCTCTGGGGAAGCCCCTGACATCATTGTCGATGTATGGACAGCGATGTCAGAGGCTTCCCCAGAGTCCCGGAGCAGAGCCGATAATAGCGCTCTGCCCGGGACTCCGATCTGGGGAAGACCCTGACACACTGTCCATATATGGGCAGCGATGTCAAGGAATTCCAGAGTCCCGGAGCAGAGCCGATACTAGCGCTCTGCCCGGGACTCCACTCTGGGGAAGACCCTGACACACTGTCCATATATGGGCAGATGTCAGGGAATTCCGCAGCGTCCCGGAGCAGAGCCTATACTAGCGCTCTGCCCGGGACTCCGCTATGGGGAAGACCCTGACACACTGTCCACATATGGGCAGCGATGTCAGGGAATTCCACAGAGTCCCGGAGCAGAGCCTGTACTAGCGCTCTGCCCGGGACTCCGGCTCTGGGGAAGCCCCAGACATCGCTGTTCATATGTGGACAGCGATGTCAGGGAATTCCACAGAGTCCGGGAGCAGAGCCGACACCAGCGCTCTGCTCGGGACTCCGGCTCTGGGGAAGCCCCAGACATCGCTGTTCATATGTGGACAGCGATGTCAGGGAATTCCACAGAGTCCCGGAGGAGAGCCGACACCAGCGCTCTGCTCGGGACTCCGGCTCTGGGGAAGCCCCAGACATCGCTGTTCATATGTGGACAGCGATGTCAGGGAATTCCAGAGTCTCGGAGCAGAGCCGATACTAGCGGCTCTGTGTCCCGCGGGCCGCAGATGACAGCCCCAGGGCCCGCGTGCTTGAGACCCCTGCTGTAGACAGTGATATACAGTGTCCCCATGCAGTGCTATACATCCACCCCTGTAGACAGTGCTATACAGCTCCCCCTGTAGGCAGTGCTATACAGTCCCCTGTAGGCAGTGCTATACGGCGCCCCCTGTAGACAGTGCTATACGGCGCCCCCTGTACACAGTGCTATACAGCCCCCCCCTGTACACAGTGCTATACAGCCCCCCCCTGTAGACAGTGTTATACAGCCCCCCCTGTAGACAGTGCTATACAGCCCCCCCTGTAGACAGTGCTATACAGCCCACCTGTAGACAGTACTATACAGCCCCCCCTGTAGACAGTACTATACAGCCCACCCTGTAGACAGTACTATACAGCCCACCCTGTAGACAGTGCTATACAGTGTCCCCATACTGTGCTATACAGTCACCCCTGTAGACAGTGCTATACAACTCCCCCTGTAGACAGTGCTATACAGCCCACCCTGTAGACAGTGCTATACAGCCCACCCTGTAGACAGTGCTATACAGCGCACCCTGTAGACAGTGCTATACAGCGCACCATGTAGACAGTTCTATACAGCAGGGGCGTAGCTAGGGGGTGCAGGCGGGGCATGTGCCCCGGGCGCAAGGGAAGGGGGAGGGGCGCCGAAGAGCAGCTGATCGCTGCTGACAGGCGCCCCGTATGTCGGACACCTGCAGCAGCTTAGGAAGAGCCAGGAAATTAGGGCGTTCTGACTGGGGTCTGTGAAGGCCAGGGAGTGGACCAGTCCAGTCACCTGACCTCACATCAGTGACATGAGGTCAGATGACTCAGGTCAGTGGACAGGTCCACTCCCGTGCTGCAGCCAACCTTCCAGCTCTGATGTTACACATGCCGAAAAGCAGAGAGGAAGCTCCGCCCACAGCCCGTCCTGACCTGTCAGCAAGGAGACATGGTGAGTGTCTGAGTGTATATGTGTGTGTAGTGTGAATACAGTGTGTGTAGTGTGTGTCTCTGTGTTTGTATGTGTATATGTTACTGTGTGTGTGTGTCTATATATTTACCTGTATGTATATATTCCAGAATGTGTGTATGTATATTTGCCTGTATGTCTAAATATCTATCTTTATGTATGTACAGTATATATGTTCTAGTTTGTCCATATATGTGGTTACGTTTTGGTTTGTGTAGGGGGCGGCAATAGAGAGTCCCGCACAGGGCGCCATCCAAGCTAAGGCCGGCCCTGGCTGTCACCAACCCTAGTCAGAAGGAACTCCGCCGCTGCCTGCGCCGCATGACCTCCTCGGCTTCTCCGGTAAGTCACACCAGGCAGACCGGAGAATGGTAGTGGTAGGCCACCGGTCTGTTCACAGTGTGGCGCTAAGTACAAGGGGTGGGAGTGTGGCGCTATTTAAAACGGGGGAATGTGGCGCTATTTACAAGGGGGGGAGTGTGGCGCTATTTACAAAGGGGCAGCGGGCTGTGTGTGGCACTATATACAAGGGGGGGGAGTGTGCTGCTATCTACTAGGGGGGAAGCGGACTGTGTGTGGCGCTATCTACAGGGGGCTGTGTGTGGCCTCTTTAATTTATTTTATGTTAATTTATTTTTATGTTAATTACATTATAGAACTATTTCACTTGTAAAATGTATAAATGCTTTTATACTCGCGTTCCATTAAAAAAATTGTGAAAAAAAATTACACCTCATTGATTGGTAGGGAAAGAAAACATGGCGAGGGGGAAGGAGATGTCGGGAAATAAATGGGGGGGTGGCGCCAATCTGAATCTTTGCCCCGGGTGCAGGAGAACCTAGCTACGCCTCTGTATACAGCCCACCCTGTAGACAGTGCTATACCGTGTCCTTATACAGTGCTATACAGCCACCCCTGTAGACAGTGCTATACAACTCCCCCTGTAGGCAGTGCTATACAGCGCATCCTGTAGACAGTGCTATACAGCCCCCCTGTAGACAGTGCTATACAGCCTCCCTGTCGACAGTGCTATACAGCTCCCCCTGTAGCCAGTGCTATACAGCCCCCCCCTCTAGGCAGTGCTATACAGCACCCCCTGTAGGCAGTGCTATACAGCACCCCCTGTAGGCAGTGCTATACAGCCCCCCTGTAGACTGTGCTAAACAGCCTCCCCTGTAGGCAGTGCTATACAGCCCCCCCTGTAGGCAGTGCTATACAGCACCCCCTGTAGACAGTGCTATACAGCCCCCCTGTAGACAGTGCTATACAGCCCCCCTGTAGACAGTGCTATACTTTCAAGTATGAGAAAGAGGGACAACAACCGATGCGGCGCTCAGCGCGTCGTGGCAATTTTTTTGCTTTTAAGCCACGCCTCTAATCCCACCTAATCCTCGCACAAACACACCCGGTATCATGCTCCCATAGTGCCTCCCACACAGTATAATACCAAATAGCTGCCCCCACACAGTATAATACCCTCTAGCTGCCACCATACAGTATAATGCCCCCATAGCTGCCACTATACAGTATACTGACCCATATAGAAATATCAAAGATAGGAGCAGCACTGTGATTCCTCGGCTATTAACCTGTTGCTGACACAGGACGAGAATGCTCGTCCTGTGCGGTGGATACTTCACGCATTAGGACGAGCATTCTCGTCCTGTGTGACAGCCGTCTCTGAGCGCGATTGAGAGCGGGGCAACGGCTGTAATAAACAGCCACGGCCCCGCTCTAACGGCGGAGAGAAGAGAAACCTGCTCTCTCCACCGTTAACCCTTTGAATGCCGCAATGAAAGCTGATCGCGGCGTTCAAAGAGGGGGGACTGCACATTGATCGCGTCACAGAAAATAACTGTGACGCGATCAAAGCCCATAATTTGTATGGCCAGACAGCCCAGGGTTCCCATATTTCCTGTTGTTAGGGCATACTGAGGTATGCCCTAACAACTGCCTGTGTACAATCAGTACACAGGCTAATGTACTGGCATATATATCTATGCCAGTACATTACAGTTAAAAAATAAAAATAAAAATGAAAAATCCCTTTATGGGATTAAAAACAAAAGTTAAATGAATGTAAAAATTTTTTATGATAAATAAAAAAATTAAAAGTAAAAAAATACACAGAAACACAATTTTTTTAATAATAAATAAACTTTTTAAAATATAAGTCCAAAAACATGAAATAATATAGACATATTTGGTATCGCCACGACCGTAACAACCTGTACAACAAATGTATAACATTATTTATGATGGGTGTATGGTATAAAAAAAAAATATATATTAAAACTGCTGCGGAGCTGCTTTTTTTCTGCATTTTCGCCAAAATAAAAATGTATATAAATTAAATGATAATGTATTTGTACCAAAAAAAGGTACCTACATAAAGTACAACTCGTCCCGCAAAAAATACAACTATGTCATACAAAAAATAAAAGAGTTATGAGCGTTGGGATACAAAGAGGGAAATATAAAAAAATTGTTCTGTACTCAAGGCCAAAATTGCCCACTTGGTCTAAAGTAAAAATACGCCCACTTGGGCATTAAGCAACTCATTAGCATAAATCTAAAATCGCTAATAAAGTGGTGAAAACAGATTGTTTTATTAAATAAAAAGCACAGCTGTCATCTACATTATAGCGCCGATCTCCTTATGTAGGAGACAGGGCACTTATAATGTGGTGACAGAGCCTCTTTAAGTCGGCTCTGTACCTTTAGTATTCCGTTTTTTTGTGTTCATTAGCATACGGCGCGGGAACATAAAAGAGTCATATCTTCATTCCTCAAGCCTTTCCGAGTTTACCCCACCTCCTTACTTTTGATTGACAGCTCCTCGCCTCCCACCAGCACACATGAAATCCTGCGGTTGCGCATTGCTGTCCTGTTCTGGTGCATGCCGCACAGTGGGACACCATAGCACTGCATGCGCAGTAACTGGATTTGAGGGCCGGAGGAATCAGGGAGGGGTGTCGGACTACACATGATGGTTGCATGCGCGCTATATCAGACGAGATTTCATCATCCGGGGTGGGCCAGTTTTCGACTATGGGCGGGCATAAGAAGAGGAATGAACGAGAATGTCGGATTATTACTATAAAAGCCGCAAAACGTTTGCAGACCGTTATTTATAGTCGGAGGAGGAGTTTAGGAGAGGGGATCACGGCAATTAACTTTTGACAGCAGCGGCCAGTGAGGGGTGAGTAGAGGTCAATAGGTGAAATGCTGGTGACAGGTTCCCTTTAAGGCCAAAATGCGCTTGGTCCTGAAGGGGTTAATGGTTGTCTGAGGAATGTTATCCCACGCTGAATGCACTTGGGCACACAAATGATCAAGATTGGCTGCTGGCAGCTCCCTTTGCAATTGCCGATCAATGACGTCCCAGATGTGCTTAATGGGAGACAAGTCCGGATATGCTTAAGGCCATGGTAGCACGTTAAGGGCCACGCAGGCTACTCATAGTACACCACTCGATCCAAATTTTGAGGTTTCATGTGGCTAAAAAATGTTGCTTTCAATCTGGCTTTTATGCCCCACATGCCACAGATTGGAGCTAGGTGTTTGAAAATGTGTGTAGCCATAACCCTTTGATGCAGTTGTTCTTAAATCTGTCATACGTGACGCAGAACAAGATTAGAAATTGTCAAATTCTTTTATAAGTATGGTGGATGTCATTAATATCATTATTTTTTTTTCAAGCGCATTGCGCCATTTTTTTAATGCTTTTCATTTGATAAATATGCCCATCTGTCAACATTCAAAGTTTATAAATTGATTAAAAGAGGTTCTCTGATTTGGACAATCCCTACTTGTTAGACGAGTCCCTTTAGGGTGCGGCCACACGGTGCAGTCACGGTGCGTTTATGTTGCGTTTTTAAACTGTAGCAAGTCATTTTTCAATAGAAGTCAATGGTGAAATGTGCTGCTATTATATTACAATGTGTTTTTTGTGCAGTTAATGACCGCATCTTCATAATGTCCGACCGCATGCAGTTAATGACCGCGCTGCCAAAGTTGCTGAACTGCTTGCGTTTTTGCTAGCAGTTCTGCAATGTATTGTAATGTCCTATATACAGGAAGCCCCTAACAAACTTCAACACGGGTGAAAACTATGTCCATCAATTATTTCCTTTAAAAACGCAACCGAACTGCAGCATTAGGCCTTATTCACACGGACCTGTCCGTATTGCGCGCGCAAAAAACGCTGCGTTTTGTGTGCGCAAAAGGTCCATGTGTCATCAGCGTATGTGTGATTTTCGCGCTTCTGGCATCATTATGACACTCTGGTTTTATGTTTACAAACAGAAAAGCACGAGGTGCTTTTCTGTTTTCATTCATTTATTTTACTACTGTCACGCGCGGCACCCAGAAGTGCTTCCGTGTGCCGTGCGCGATTTGCACGCACCCATTGACTTCAATGGGTGCGTGCTGCGCGAAACACGGCCAAATATAGGACATGTCGTGAGTTTTACGCAGCGCACACACGCTGCGTGAAATTTACTGACAGTCTGAACGGCTCCATTCATTAACATAGGTCCGTTGGTGTGAATAAGGCCTAACAGAGACAAAAATCGCATTCAGTTGACCGCATGCGGTTTTCAAACACAATAACAAAACCCTGTCAACGACGCACCGTGTGGCCTTAGGCTATGTTCACACGCAGTGACCAAAAACGTCTGAAAATACGGAGTTGTTTTCAGGCGAAAACAGCTCCTGATTTTTAGACGTTTTTGTAGCAACGCACGTTTTTCGCTGCGTATTTTACGGCCGTTATTGGAGCTGCTTTTCAATGGAGTCAATGAAAAACGGCTCCAAAAACGTCCCAAGAAGTGACATGCACTTCTTTTTCCACGCCGTATTTTGACAGCGACACGTAAAATGTCACCTCGTGGGAACAGAACACCGTGAATAGTAATGTGTAATAGTAGTGAATGAATAGTAAATTGGCTAGTGTTCTAGCCAGTACAAAGGAGCCTACAACTTGCATTGCTTACTCGGAGGTACTAGGACTCACGAAGACAGTCCACGATTTTTTTAAATAGAACAAATGTAGTGATTTTCTGTTTCGTGTCTGTATCCTGCGGCCGTAAATTTCCCCAAGATCGTTACAATATCATTTCTGGTGCATACCTATCATATATTCAACTTAATTTAGGGAAAATTAATGTACTGTCATATGTTGGGCCAGCATTGTTCGGGACTAGTTGAATAATGCTGGACCTATATTTAGTATCATCAAAGAATACAAGAAACTGATTTCCTTTGGACGTGACAACCCTCTTAGTGGTCAGTTTCTGATTTGTGGCAATGATACGCCCATCCTCTAAATAAAATCCTCTGTATGCCCCTATTCAAAGATAACATGATACTGCTAATGCTTGATAACATGTATCATGTGACTACCAACAGTTTGACATCCTGAAACATACGCCACCTATCTTGGGCATACTGGGCATTCTGTGCGGTACATGCACATTAATCCATTTCTCCATTTCACTGATTGCAACTGATTTGTCCTCAGAGAAAGGGTTAAGGTCGAAGTGTGACCAGTTGTCAGCGAAGTGATTAGCAACATCTAACGACATGAAACTCCCATAATCCAGGTATTATCTGTTAACACAGGGCAGATCTGCATTGCTAAACAGGTGAATAGCTTGCAAACATTCCCCGCACTGTCCAAACAACTTGTGAGGCTTGTGCCTCGCTACCCCCTGCCAGCAGGTGAATGAAGAACGTGCTAACAGCTTGTTTACCCAGCCATTTAGTGATAATAGATGTGACATATCTACATCGGGCAGAAGGGATGTTACTGTAAGCTACCAGTAGCTATCCAGCTGTAAAACGACAACCTTCAGTATTTCCAGCCGCTCGCTCAAATTTTAGGCCTTCGTCTAGGCAATATTTCGAGCAATGTTTAATCACACAGGGCTGTTTTCTTTTTTAGTTGTCTTCTTTTAAACTAAAGCCAGGAGTGGATTGTAAGCGATAAAGGAAAAACTACTTTTTGTCGCATCACAATGTTCAATCAAACACTGTCCTGTGTGAACCTGGTCTCATATTTTGTGTCGATTTCTAACGCACTTTATGTTTCAATTCCTCTTGATTTCCTCTGATTGCCGTCAGTGACTAGAAACATTCTTGTTACATCCAGAGGCTTAATCATGATCATGAGCTTCTGACACAAGGGCACCTATGTCAGTTGGTAATAGGCTCTCTTTAAGGCCATGTTTAAGAAAGAAGAAATGGCCTCAATATCGCAATAAAATCTGTCAGTGTTGCATAGCTACACAGACAGGGCCGATGTTTTTCACAGTATGTGAAAGAAGTTTTGTAAAATATTATTCACATTTACAACTATACTTTGTTGCAGAACATATATGAGTATTACATACAGAATAACACAAGGGACCATCAGCTGCCATTCACAGAATATCCAAAGTCCAGAGTATCAAACTCCTTGTCATTACAGAAGAATCTTTTGTCTGGCAAAACACACTCAGAATCTGCTGACATCTTCCATGTATAACATGTCACTCATAGGATCTTTCTGCCGAGCTATATATTTGACACATTCTCCATGTCCCTTAGGCCTCATTTACACGAGCGTGTGCGTTTTGCGCACGCCAAAAAACGCAGCGTTTGGCGTGCGCAAAAGGCACTTGACAGCTCCGTGTGTCATCCGTGTATGATGCGCGGCTGCGTGATTTTCGCGCAGCCGCCATCATAGAGATGAGGCTAGTCGACGTCCGTCACTGTCCAGGGTGCTGAAAGAGTTAACTGATCGGCAGTAACTCTTTCAGCACCATCGACAGTGAATTCCGATCACAATATACAGCAACCTGTGAATAAAAAAAAAAGACGTTCATACTTACCATGAACTTCCTGCTTCCTCCAGTCAGGTCTCCCGGCCGTTGCCTTGGTGACGCGTCCCTCTCTTGTCATCCGGCCCCACCTCCCAGGATGACGCGGCAGTCCATGTGACCGCTGCAGCCTGTGATTGGCTGCAGCCTGTGCTTGGCCTGTGATTGGCTGCAGCTGTCACTTGGACTGAATTGTCATCCCGGGAGGTCAGACTGGAGGAAGAAGCCAAGAGTTATCGGTAAGTCAGAACTTCTGTTTTTTTTTTACACGTACATGTATATTGTGATCGGAAGTCACTGTTCAGGGTGCTGAACCAGTTTAACTCTTTCAGCACCGTGGACAGTGACTGTCTCCTGACGTCGCGTACCGGAAATTTTTTTGCCGGGTTCGGTCAAAACGAGTTCGGCCGAACCCGGTGAAGTTCGGTGCGCTCATCTCTAATTTGACACTCCGTTTGGATGTTTGTAAACAGAAAAGCACGTGGTGCTTTTCTGTTTACATTCATCCTTTTGACAGCTCTTGCGCGAATCACGCAGTTCGCACGGAAGTGCTTCCGTGCGGCATGCGTGGTTTTCACGCACCCATTGACTTCAATGGGTGCGTGATGCGCGAAAAACGCACGATTATAGAACATGTCGTGAGTTTTACACAACGCACTCACGCTGCGCAAAATTCTCGCATTGTCTGCACTGCCCCATAGACTAATATAGGTGCGTACGACACGCGTGAAAAGCACGCGCGTATATTACGCTCGTGTAAATGAGGCCTTACATTCCTTCACACAAAGGGATTTCCTACTGGCCTGATGCAGCATTGTCCGAGTCTGTAATTACAGCACTAGTGAGTGACAGATAACAGCCCGGGCTGGGTAATTATAAGCCCCAAGCCCTATAATTGACGTAATACTTACTTTTCCTGAACTACATCCAAACTTCGGGCCTGGTAACGTGCTGCAGTCAGGTCACATTCATTTCATACAATAAATAAAGCAGTAGCAAATGCGGCTAGAGATGACGTCATAACAAAATGCAAATAATAAAAGTTTAAAAAAAATAAAATAAAATGACGCTGTGGTTATCAGCATCATAGCGCCTATTAGATTAGTTAGGAAATCGGAATTAATAAACTAGTGGCAGATCCTCCTTAAAATCGCTCCAGTCAGGTGTGTAGCTCTGAAATCCCAACATGTAGTGATTAAAAATAAATCGCTAGCAAATCTCTTGTCTGGAGCGATTTTGAGCTACTAAATGCATTCCTATAGGCAGCGATTTATCACAGCGATTTTTTAGTAGTGAGATTATTAGCTGTAGCCTAATGCATTCCTATGGATATCGATTTATAACTCACTACAAAACAAAAGTCTAGGTCTAAACCCAGCCTAAGGCCTCATTTACACGAGCGTAATATACGCGCGTGCGACGCGCGTGCTTTGCACGCATGTCGTACGCACCTATATTAGTCAATGGGGCAGTTTAGACGATGCGTGAATTGCGCTCAGCGCGTGTGCGCAGAAAAAAACTCACGACATGTTCTATAATCGTGCGCTTTTCGCGCACTCACGCACCCATTGAAGTCAATGGGTGCGTGAAAACCACGCATGCCGCACGGAAGCACTTCCGTGCGAACTGCGTGATTCGCGCAAGAGCTGTCAAACTCCTGAATGTAAACAGAAAAGCACCACGTGCTTTTCTGTTTACAAACATCGAAACGGAGTGTCAAATTCGAGATGAGCGCACCGAACTTTACCGGGTTCGGCCAAACTCGTTTTGACCGAAACCGGTAAAAAATGTTCGGGTACGCGACGTCAGGAGACAGTCACTGTCCACGGTGCTGAAAGCGTTAAACTGGTTCAGCACCATGGACAGTGACTTCCGCTCCGAAAATCCATGAACCTGTAAAAAAAAAAAGACGTTCTGACTTACCGATAACTCCGGTCCGACCTCCCGGGATGACAGTAAAGTCCAAGTGACAGCTGCAGCCAATCACAGGCCAAGCACAGGCTGCAGCCAATCACAGGCTGCAGCGGTCTCATGGACTGCGGCGTCATCCTGGGAGGTGGGGCCGGATGACAAGAGAGGGACGCGTCACCAAGGCAACGGCCGGGAGCCCGGACTGGGGGAAGCAGGAAGTTCTTGGTAAGTATGAAAGTCTTTTTTTATTCACAGGTTGGTGTATATTGTGTTCGGCATTCACTGTCGAGGGTGCTGAAAGAGTTACTGCCGATCAGTTAGCTCTTTCAGCACCTTGGACAGTGACGGGCGTCGACTAGCCTCATCTCTATGATGGCGGCTGCGCGAAAATCACGCAGCCGCGCATCATACACGGATGACACACGGACCTGCCAAGTGCCTTTTGCGCGCGCAAAACGCAGCGTTTTTTGCGCGCGCAAAACGCACACGCTCGTGTAAATGAGGCCTAAGAAGCACACTCTGCTGACACTTTACATAGGCATTTTTGCATTATGATGAAAGATATCCGATGGGGGAAATGTAGTAGACAAAGTGGAGAATTCTTTACATAAATTATGAAAAGGGTTGGGATTCTATGGAGAGGAAATCATATGATTTTTTTATGTAGCTGTGAGGAAGTAGCACATCCCACATGTGCTACTCAAATCTGGTAAAGATATCAATAAACCAAGCTTTGTAATTCAAATCTGTTCCAATGATGGGTTAATATAAACCCAGCTACCGATTTCCAGTATTGCTTCTGTGTCACGCATTTCCCTTTGTAAAGCAGCAGTGGGGACGTGTATAAGAGCATTGAGTGCAAATGGGTTAACATTACTGGAACAATGGACATAAAGAGCAGCTATGTGACAAATTATGTGTGACAAATTTCCAGTCTAAGGGTAGAATCACACACAGAGTTTTGATGCAGTTTTTTTGGAGCAGTTTTTTGACCCAAAGCCAGAAGTGGATCTAAAGGAAAGAAAAGGTGTAAAGAAAAGACTGATGCATCTCCATTCTTTGGTGTCCACTCCTGTGTTTGGCTCAAAAAACGGGGCCAAAAACTGCATCAAAACTCGGTTTGTGGTCCTGGCCTTATATCACGATGTGCCAGGCATTCACACTAAACCAAGCTCCTGTGTACACAGGTAATGGATTGCTGATTGAAGTTTCATGTCACAGCGTATTGTTAATCACAAAGTGGCCTTACCGCATCATCTGGCGTTTAACACAAGAGCGAAACTAATTCTGTGTATCCAGCTAATGAGCAATACACACAGCTCAGATCTCTGTGCTATGTAAGCCTGCACTCACTAGGGCTAGGTGTAGTCTAGGCCTGCATACTGTGGCTGCCTTATACCATGAACGCATCTTGGTCTGCTGCCACTAACCTCTCCTTAATTTCTCCCTGTTCACCTCTGCTGCTGATCGTGATGCAGATAATAGAAGAAACAAGAGCAGGGTTGGGATCCGACCGGTTGTTAAAATTACAGCCGGTTCGCAGAACCGGGGTGAAGTGGGACACCGGAACCCGTCTCCTGCACTCAATTGTATCCGTGTCTTTAGAACGTGGATACAATTGATTTGCCTAGCGCTGCCCTATTAACAACCATCATCCCTGTATATAACAACCTTAATCCCTGTATATAACAACCATCATTCCTGTATATAAACCCCATCATCCCTGTATATACCAGCCAGACTACCCCTGCCATATAGGTTTGTACGGTGTAAAACTACTGCTCCCAGCATGACCCGAACAATGGTAAGAATATGCAGGGAGTTGCTGTTTCACAAAAAAAAAATCATACCACCCATCATCTCGCTGCAGATCATACAGTAACCAAACATTTACATTAAGTAACTCACCGGTGATGCCTTTTCAGATTTTTTTCTAGTTATTCTTTTTCTCTTTTCTTCTCCATCCGGTCTAGATCTCTATGATGACTTCTCCCGGCCACAGCCCATTTCTGCATTTTGCTGCTCAAATACATTCAGCTTCTCACTTTTCAAACATTTCTGCACCTATAAACGAAGATAAAATTCTCATGGTGCCACACACTACATACCTAAATATAATGAGATCACCTCTAATGACTTCTCCTGGCCACGACCCATTTCGGTAGAGTTTGCCGCTCAGATGTCTTCAGCTACTCACTATTCAAACATTTCTGCACCTATAAACGAAGATAAAATTCTCACCCCTAAATATAATAGCACCATACACTGCACTTCTAATTATAATAGCACCATTCCATTTGTCCCCGATTATAATAGCACCATACATTATGTCCCTGATTATAATAGCGCCATACACGGTGTCCCTGATTATAATAGCACCATATACTGTGTCAATGATTATAATAGCATTATACTGTGTCCCACACACACACACAGTTCTCCCTGTAGATAGTGCCTCCCACAGATACCCCTGTAGATAGTGACCCACATACAGTCCCTTGTAGATAGTGCCCTACGTATAGCCCACTTGTAGATAGTGCCCCACATAGAGCCCCCTGTAGATAGTGCCCCACATATAGCCCCCCTGTAAATAGTGCCCCACATATAGCCCCCTTGTAGATAGTGCCCCACATATAGCCCCCTGTAGGTAGTGCTCTACATATAGCCCCCTGTAGATAGCGCTCTACACATAGCACCCCCTGTATATAGCACCACACGTATAGCCCCATGTAGATTGTGCCCTACATATAGCCCCATTGTTGATAGTGTCCCACTTATAGCCTCCCTTATAGAGAAAATAGAAGAAAGGAGGAAGCCTCCAGCTCACCGGTTCTGCGTCTCGAAATGAGCACCTCGCTCGGATTCCCGCGACGGCCCACGGTAGGTAATGTAGGAAAAGAGAGAGAAATGATCCAGCGTTGTGTAAAGTTAAAAGGGATACTCCGTTCCCACTTTTATTGGTAGAAAAATAATATTAAAATAGAACAGAGACGCAGTCTCAAGGTGGTTGATGGTGCAGGCGGA
This sequence comes from Rhinoderma darwinii, assembly GCF_050947455.1. Lineage (NCBI taxonomy): Eukaryota > Metazoa > Chordata > Amphibia > Anura > Rhinodermatidae > Rhinoderma > Rhinoderma darwinii. The sequence goes on from NC_134699.1 coordinate 48,008,453, forward strand.
TGCATCCGCCCACACCATCAACCACCTTGAGACTGCGTCGCTGTTCTATTTTAATATTATTAGCCTCCCTTATAGATTGTGCCCCATATATAGCTCCCCCCGTAGATAATGGCACTCACACTTTTAAGTGAAAAAACAAAAACTTTACATACTCACCTTGATCGCGTCCCAGCGCCGTTCTGTGTCAATGCAGGCCTGCTCTCTTCCTGAAGGAATTCTGAGGCAGAATTTTTTTCTACATGCAAAAAACTAAGTGTGAATAGGGCCTAATGGTGTATTCACAAAGTGCGGTTTTGCGGCCGGAGACAACATAGAAAAACACAAGCGTTTTTACCGCGTTTTTTTATGCGGTTTTCGGCTGCGTGGCGAAAACGTGGTAAAACTGCACTGTGCGTGAATACACCCTAAGAAGATATTTTTTTATTGAAATAACTCCCCCACACAACCCTCGTAACCATTTCATTTATAAAAAAAACTTAGATCATCTAAGTAGTCCAACGAATCTATGATGTAGTCCAAAAGGTCCACGAAACCTATAAAACAAAAAAGTAAAGTTAGTAATATGAAAAATAAAAGTACTTATACTCACATACGGCAGGCGCCTGTCTTCTACCCTGCACTACAATAGAAACTAGAGGCCAATGAAAAATAATTCCCTTAGGGCATGTTCACACGGCGCTCAAAAAAAGCACTGCACCTCTTATCCAAAACTACAATCTGTTAAGACAACCTGGGTTCTAAGCAGCAAAGTCCATCCCACCTTGCGGTCGGCTCTGGCGAACACCTTAGAGTAGCCTTAGACCCTATCGATCAGAGTGGTTATGGATTTGAGGTTGCGGATTTACGTGCACGCTCTCTCCCAGCAGACTCCAGCAGCCTTGAGGTATCGCTCCACTTGCATTTCCATAACAAATAGAAGCGTATCATCTCCGTGCCACCTCGGCGAAAACCAGTAACAACTGTGTGAGCCCAAAGAGAAGCTGACAAGGGTTCTATGGCTAGTGTGAATAGCAGGGGAGACAAGGGGCAGCCCTGCCATGTGCCCCTACTCAAAGCAATAGATTTTGTCAAACAACTATTAAAATGTAGCATAACGTTTGACAAACTTCTGCCATGTCATAGATACGAAGCGGCTGAGCGCTCACACGAGCGCTTCAGCTGTATAGTTCCAGAGATTGGTGGGTGTCTCAGTGCTCGGACCCCCACCAATCCAATCTTCTGTTATGTCACTATGACATTATGACACAATGACCGTGTTACATGTATAGCGAAGATATCTATCACATATGTTCGCTATACTTTTAATACGATCATGCCTCAAGTTTTAAGTTCACTAACATGCGCAGTGAACTGATTTTCATACTATCCGGTGCAATCTTTTTCCACTGCACAGGCGCGAAGGTGAGTTCCCGATTGGCCAGGTGGTAGCGCTGCGGGATTGGAGTATATTGCTGTCAATAATTTTTACCACAGGAGCGATAGTGAGTCCCTCATTGGTTGGGCACTAGCTGTACTTGATTGGAGCACATTTTTCCACCTAAGGCTGGGTTCACACGACCATGTTACGTCCGTAATGGATGGAACGTATTTCAACCGCAAGTCCTGGACCGAACACACTGCAGGGAGCCGGGCTCCTAGCATCATACTTATGTATGACGCTAGGAGTCCCTGCCTCGCTGCCGGACAACTGTCCCGTACTGTAATCCTGTTTTCAGTACGGGACAGTAGTTCCACGGAGAGGCAGGGTCTCCTAGCATCGTACATAACTATGATGCTAGGAGCCCGGCTCCCTGCAGTGTGTTCGGTCCGGGACTTGCGGCCGAAATACGTTCCGTCCATTGGAATAAAGGCAAAATCTGTGAAGTAGTAAACACTATCTCTCCCGCCCCATTCTGCATAGTGGAAAACATGACTAGCTTTTTCGCCTTCATCATAGTATTTCTGCTGCTGAAACGCCCGCTAGTCTTGGTCAATTCAATTTCATGAGCAGAGACGGCATCCTGTGCCTTCCTCCATTCTTGTGATAGAGCTCGATCTCACTGTTCCACAAATCTTTGTTCTAGTTTTTGAACCATCATTCGCAAAAATTCTCCAAATTGACAAGTTTTAAGCTTAGCTCTACTTACTGCCTGAATAAATGCACCCCTCAAACAAACTTTCAGTGCCTCCCACAATATACCAGATGAAACCGAACCCTCCTTATGTATGAAATATTCAGCAGAGAAGATTCTATCTTTGAGCTATCAATGACCTGTGGCCAGAATGCATTAAAGGACCAAACACGTTGCAAAGGTCGAAAATGCAGTAAGGGTCAACATGTTGAGTGATCGGAGGGAACTCTAGAAATATACTCAATAGAAAGCAGAAGTTGCAAAACATCATCCGTACCCATGGCAAGGTCAATACGCGATAGCGTGTCATGTGACCTAGAATACCACGAATACTGGCTGGCTCCTGAGTGGCGAGCTTGCCATACTACGGTGAGTGACGTCTCCCGAATCACTTTACCAAAGTGAGTTCAAGAATTAGGCAGCAGGTACTGTTGTGATCTTAATATATCCCAGTACAGCTGGATCATAGTGTTAAAATCCCCCCCATTATAATAGGTACTACTGGCATATGAAAACAGGGAGAGAACCTCCAGCTCACCGGTCTGCGTCTCCTGGTAGCGTCAGTCGGATCCCCGCGACGGCCCGCAGTGTAGAATATCGAATGAGGAGAAAGAAATGATCCAGCGCTGATGATGGTGTTTAAAAGGGAATTGGAAGTCCCATATTTATTGGAGAAAGTAAGTAAAATCGAAAGGGAGACGCAGTCCCAAAGTGCAAGTAGTCAGGCTTGGAACCTGAGCCTACGCGTTTCGAACGCGAGCTGCGTTCTTAATCATGGCAAGTAAGGTAATGACCGTGTGTCTGAGCTTCCTGGAAGCTCAGACACACGGTCATTACCTTACTTGCCATGATTAAGAACGCAGCTCGCGTTCGAAACGCGTAGGCTCAGGTTCCAAGCCTGACTACTTGCACTTTGGGACTGCGTCTCCCTTTCGATTTTACTTACTTTCTCCAATAAATATGGGACTTCCAATTCCCTTTTAAACACCATCATCAGCGCTGGATCATTTCTTTCTCCTCATTCGATATACTACTGGCATAGTATTGACCCACATTACCTCCTTAATAACCATATGGCTATCTGGAGGAGGTATATATACACAAATCAGTAAATATTCTGTATTATAAATCTTGGATTCGGGAGGTAGATACGTCTGCCTTCATTGCATTTTAGAAGCGATACAAGTAAATGACATAGACTATAGACTTATGCACTATAATACTAACCCCTCTAGCATTACTAGAAAAAGCAGAGTGAAAAGTGGGACTCCACAATCTGTTTAAAACACTAGTCCTATCCTATCTAAATGAGTCTCCTGGACACATATAATTGGCAGAATGTGTGCTCGCAAGCAATCAAACATCGCAAAACGTTTGGTCGGATCACCCAGGCCATGCCCATTCCAACTTACAATATATACTTGGTCAGCCATTATCACAAATGAAGTATATGACATTCCCCAATATTAGATATCAGTATGTAATTTCCATTTGAAACCACAAGATGGCAATATAACACCACATGTAATTCAGAGAATTCCTAGGGAAGCCCATTGCACCAAGTACATATTTCCGAACAAAAAGCAGCGTAGACAGTGGCGTAACTATCGCTGTAGCAGCCATATATATATGCATACTTGCCAACTGTCCCAAATTTGCCAGCACTGTCCCAAATTTATAGAGACAGTCCGGGAAAATTACTGTCCTGGGACTTGTCCCGGCAACTGCTATATTCAATTGTATCTGCGACAAAGGCACAGATACAATTGGATACTATGGCAGAACAGGAAACTATCCGCTTCCTGCTCTGCCATTCACTCCTTCTGGAGCGAAATCCCCGGCCAAGGCGTTGCCGACTCCCTTGCCGGCTATTCCGCTGTAGGAGGTGCCAATGCTTATATGGACAGTGAAGTCAGGGCAAGGGGCGTAGCTAAAGGCTCATGGGCCCTGATGCAAAGGTTCTTCTTGACCCCCACCCCCAAACTTCACATGGCCGACGGCCCGCAGCTTTCAGCTGCATCGCTGGGTCTCCTAAGTGACCCAACGATGCAGCACCAGCAGCCAGGGGTGTCACAAAGGTTATAATACGTATGGGGAAATAGCCCCAATACATATGTGTCCCCCCCAAAAAAATGTGTCTATGTATATGTGTGTATATAGCAGACAGCATATCTATAGCACTACGACCGTATAGCTATGGATAAGAGTATCACATATGATTGGATTAGATATAGTGGCTGAGCAGACAGTATCACACATGATAGAATTTTATATAGTGGCTCAGCAGACAGTATCACACATTATAGGATTAGATACAGTGGCTCAGCAGACAGTATCACACATGATAGGATTAGATACAGTGGCTCAGCAGACAGTATCACACATGATTGGATTAGATACATGGTCCAGCTCGCTGACATTGCGGCTCCAGCGCTGGACCCAGGAAAGGTAAGAATAATAATTATTTTCCTTTTTTATATGTTAATAATTATTTTTGTGAGTTTGTGTTTTTTTACAAGTTCGGTGGTTGGACTACTTCAGATTCGAGGACTACTTCGATAACTACGTTTTTTTTATTCTCAATAAAATGGTTAACGAGGGTTGTGTGAGATTTTTATTTCAACTATGTCTTTGTATTTTTCTAAACTTTATTACTACCACCTTAGTAATGGCTGCTGGCTGGTTGAGCACGTCCATTACTGAGGCAAGGCTTAATGTTAGAGATAAAGAGGCTAACACTAACTCCCATTATTACCCAGGTACCCACGGCCACCAGGGATCCTGGGAAGATTTGGGTACAATCCAGTACCCGACCATCTGTAGTGATGGTCGGGCACTGGCGCGGCCGCAGGCTGGTATTATTAGACTGGGAAAGCCCAAAAACAGTGGCTTTTCCCACCCTGGTAATACTAGCCTGCTGCTGCTATGTTGTATTTGGCTGGTTATAAAAATGAGGGAACCCTGCATCGTTCTTTCCGATTATATCTTTATTTTAAAAAATGACGTGGGGTCCCCCACATTTTTCATAACCAGCCAGATAAAACATAGCAGCCGCAGCCTAGCATTACCAGGGTGGGAAGGGCCACTGTGTTTGGCCTTTCACGGCCTAATAATACCAGCCTGCGGTAGTAATAAAGTTTACAAAAAATACAAAGACGTAGAAAAAATAGGTTTATTGAAATAAAAAAACACCACACACAACCCTCATTAACCATTGTATTGATAATAAAATAAAGCCGTCCTCGAATCAGACGACCAAACCTGTAAAAAAAAAACACAACAAAAAAACATTAGTAAGGGCCTATTCACGTCACCGCTGCCCTTCCGTTGAGGAATTCCGTCGGAGGTTTCCGTCAGGTAACCCCTCAACGGAAAGGCAAACTGAAACCTCAGCATCCGTTTCCCTCACCATTGATCTCAATGGTGACGGAAAGATTGCTAAAGGTTTCCGTTTGTCACCCTTGTGACAGGGTTCCGTTGTTTTGACTGAATCAATACTACAGTCGACTACGATAATGGCACTATATACAGGGGGAGTATGTGGCACTATATACAGGGCTGTGTGTGGAATCATCTACAGGGGGGCTGTGTGTGGCATCATCTACAGGGGGATAGGGGATACATGTGTTTTGTGGGACGACCCCTTTAACTAGGCTCAAAGCCACTTCAGACCTGAACTGGTCCCTGAAAAAATAGCCTTTTGAATTTTTTTTGAAAATTTGAGAAATGGTTGCTAAAGTTCTAAACCTTGTAACGTCCTAGAAAAATAAAAGGACTTTCAAAAAACGATGCAAACATAAAGTAGACCTATGGGAAATGTTAACTAGTAACTATTATGTGTGGTATTACTATCTGTCTTACAAGCACATACATTTCAATTTAGAAAAATTCAAATTTTTCCACATTTTCTCTAAATTTCTGTTTTTCACAAACAAATATTGAATTTATCGATCTAATTTTTTCACTAACATAAAGTACAACATGTTACGAGAAAACATTCTCAGAATCCCTTGGATAAGTAAAAGCATTCCATAGTCATTACCACATAAAGTGACACGTCAGATTTGGAAAAAATAGGCCGTGTCCACAAGGCCAAAACTGTCTGTGTCTCCAAGGGGTTAAGCTGTGTTAAGCTGACGAGGGCAAGCACATTCATCTATAATGACTATTGACTTTTAAAGTTTCAGACCACTGTCCTTTTATTAACCAATATCGTAACAAATTCTAAACGGCAAACAAAAAGGTCAACAGCAGGAGCCGTCACAGCAGGGACAGTAAATGGCTTTAAAAAAGGCTTAGATAATTTCCTAGAACAAAAAAATATTAGCTCCTATGTGTAGAAATTTTTCCCTTCCCTTTTCCCATCCCTTGGTTGAACTTGATGGACATGTGTCTTTTTTCAGCCGTACGAACTATGTAACAGCACCACGGATTCCCAGCCAGTCTCCCATGCTGGCACTTGTGAGGTCTTAAATGAAAGGTGTCACAAACAAATGTTTTAATTTATTTGATGTGTCTTGAGTTATGGGCCTATTTTTTTTAATTATTTTAATGTGTTCCCTAATGTAACTTTATTTATGTGTGTTTTTGCTTTTGTAGGGGCAGCCATCTTTATTAGCATCTGTGTATGTGTCTCTTCATGACACATACACAGGTGCCATACGGCACACCCAGAGCATAGGAGGCTAGGGACAGAAACCAACCCTATCTCTTATGCTGGTGCCCTTCTAATTGTGAACTGGGGATCCTCTGTGGCATGCCTAGTACACAGTGACCCTCGATTCAAGAGGGAAGGGTGCTATTTTATTAAAGAGCTGCAGCTCCTGCAATCATTGCAGGAGCTGCCGCTAATTCAAATGACTTGCCGTGCCCTATCTGCTGTGATTGCAGGACCACCCGGCGATTCATTTGTTTTGAAAGAACAGCATCACTCGTACGCCGCTGCTCCCTTCAGTCCCCACTCCTACTGTGAATCGCCATGTAGCGGCGGTTCACAGTACGTCAGCCTTCCCCCATTCAAGTGAATAGGAGGAGGCTGTAATACTGTGAACCGCCACCACATGGCGATTCACAATTGGAGCAAAGAATTAAGGAGCAGCGGTGTACGAGCGCTGCTGATCCTTCAAAGCCGGCAATCAGCTGTTTTGAAGCCACTGCTCCTTTCAGTTCTGGCTCCTACTATGAATCGTCGTCTAGCTAGCGATTCACAGTAGGAGCAAGGAATGACGGAGCAGCGGTGTGCGAGTGCCGCTGATCCTTCAAAACAGCTAAATTGGTGGGGGTGTTTGGAGGCGGACCCCACCCATCAATCAGATATTAATGTCATATTCTGAGGACAGGCCATCAATTTCTTTTGAGTGGAGAGTTCAATGTCACCGGGTTACCAGCGTTGCTTTCAATGTGACCTCTTGTAACCCCGGTCACATAGCTAATGCAGGGACTCTCTGCTGTCACTTCAAGAGTCCCTGCATTCCTTTTTTCTGTGGGGGATGCCATGTCGATTTAAAAAAAAACAAAAAACAATAATTGACGAAAACAACGTGGGGTCCCATCCCCATTTTCATAACCAGCCAGATACAATAAAGCAGACAGCCTGGCATTACTGATAATACCAGCCTGCGGCCGCCCCAGTACCCTGCCACCACTACAGATGGTCGGGTACTGGATCGTACCCCGCTCTTCCTGATACCACTGGTGGTGGTGGGTACCTGGGTAATAATAGGGGGTTAGTGATAGCTTTTTTACTGGCTAACACTAAACCTCGCCTTAGTAATGGGCGTCATCAGGCAGACAACTGTCATTACCATAAATAAACTATTAAAAAGCAGAGACATAACTCCCTGTTCACACAGAGTATTTTGGCGCTGATTTAGACTAAACAGTGTTGGAATCAGTGCCATAAAACCCCCAAAATAGACCCCCATTGATTTTAATGGAAGGCAGAGGGCTTTTGGCCACTCGCAGGGAAAAAAGTGGCGTGTCCTTTCTTGCTGCGGTGTCCGCCTCTGTCCTCCCATTGAAATCAATAGGAGGCACCCAATTCCGATTGTTTTTCATGGCGTTTTTTGCCCACATTAGCTTCAATGGCCGCGGGCAAAAAACAACACAAAAACCGAGGAAAAAAAGCGCGGGCAGTTCAAAGTCAGTCTCAAAATTCCTGAAGGAATTCTGAGGCAGATTTCTTTCTTCCTGAAAAAATGTTTTTGCGTGAACAGGGCCTAGGGTGTATTCACACAGTGTGGTTTTTCTGGGTTTTAGCAAATCGCGGTAAAAACACATTTTTCGATGCGGTTTTTGGCCACGCGGCAAAAAGCCGGCAAAACCGCACTGTGTGAATACACCCTAAGAAAATATTTGTTTATTGAAATAAAAACTCCCCCACAGAACCCTAGTTAGCCATTTTATAAAAAAACAAAAAAACTTAGATCATCGAAGTAGTCCAACGAATCTGCGACGCAGTCAAACTAAGCGTACAAAAAAAAAAAAAATAAAGTTAGTATTATGAAAAATAAAAATACTTATACTCACCTACAGCAGACTTCTGTCTTCTCCCCTGCGCCGCAATAGAAACTAGACGTCAATTAAAAATAATTCCGTTAGGGCATGTTTACACGGTGCTAAAAAAAAAGATGTGTAAACGTGTCAAATACACTAGCGTTTCTTGTGAAACGCTTTTTAAAATCCAGGCAGGTTTTATGCGTTTTTTGCTTGTATTTTGACATGTTTTGCGGACACTTTTTGCTAATTTTTGGGCGCGTATTTAGGACTCCCATTGACTATGGTAACATTTGGCACGTTTTACGCACCAAATAATTGACCCGTCGCTTCTTTTTTTATGCAACGCGTTTCTTTAAAACGGTCGCTTAAAAAAGCAAGTTGTGTGTACTAATGGCTCACTTTCTCATTGATGTAAATGGAAAGCTTAATAAAGGGTTTTTTAAGGAGTTTTTCGCGTGTTATGTGACACATTTTGGCGCGCATAGACTATGGGAACATTTGGCGCGTTTTACGTGCCAAATAATTGACTCCACGCTTCTTGTTTTACGCAATGCTTTTTAAAAAAATGCACGTTGTATATACTAATGCTGCGCTTTCCCATTGATCTAAATGGAAAGCTTAACCGATTCAGGTCCGGGCTATTTTGAGCCTTCAGTACCAGTCACCGTTTAGCCATTTTTAGCACTCGTTAGTTAAACGACTATAACTTTTTTATTTGTTGGGCTAGCGTTTGAAATTCTGAAATCTGGAATGGGGAGAAGATACAGGATTGAGTTTCTCTCTTTGTATATGTACAGTATGATATGGAAAGTAGTAGCTAAGAGACTGGAAGCGGATGGTTACTATAGTGTTACGCCTATATGGGGGAATACAAATATGGGAGAGGATTATTTTATTAATGAGTATACATCTTTGAAGCAGAAGGGGATATATAAATTAGGAAAGATCCTTAAAGAAGGACTAAAATTGTTCCATGAGCTAACTAGGGAATATGGACTTGAGGAGAAAGATAGATTATGGTTCTTACAGCTCAGACATGCGCTTGGTCATAAATGAAGGGAAATGACCGAGGAGTTGGAGGAGAACCCTTTTGTAACCTTGATATTGGGAAAAGAGGAATGTGGTAGGAAAGGGAGACTCTCAAAGATATATAAAGTAATGAGTGATAAAAAAAAGTCGAACTATTCTAATCCCTGCTCAGGTGAGATGGATACAAGATATGGGGGAGATAGGAGAGCTCCAATGGAAGAGAATACTTGGAAATATTCCTAAACTATCTCATGGACCTCAGCTTAGGGTCACACAACTCTTCATTGTTAATAGAACGCATTATTCACCATATAGGTTAGCTAAAAATGTTTAAAGATCGGAAAGCAAATTGTCCTAAGTGTGCAGGGGAAGAGGCAAACCTAATCCATATGTTGTGGTCATGTCCGCAAATAAAAAGATTCTGGGAGGATAGCAGCCTGCCACTAATGGCATCCCGGCGATCATGTGACCAGGACCAGTAGAGAATCATTGAGCGCCGTGTAGAAGAGATCAGAGAAGGTAGAAGCAGTGAAAGCTGTGTCACGTAGCGGGTTAGTGGACCCACTGGGCCGCACCGCCGTAGCAGAGAGGCAGCTGGCCAAACAACAGGAACCCCAGAATACAAAGTCCCGCACAAGGGTACCTGGATAGTCCAGACAGCGGCCGCAGCTCTGGCACAGATGGAGATGGGTGCAGCAGGTATCGCCAAATGTGGCGGATGTCACAGGTGCCGCAGGTTGCGCCAGACGTCGCGAATTCCTCTGGACGTGGCAGAAGACACAGGACGTGGCGGATGACACAGATGCCGCAGGTTGCGCCAGACGTGGCAAATTCCTCTGGACGTGGCAGATGACACAGGACGTGATACGACTCACAGGAACAGGTAACATGACACAGATAACAACTGAAACGGGAAACACTAAGGGACCATTTGCAAGACAGACTGGGAAAACTAACAACGCTCAGGCAAGGATCAGAAGGGCTTGGGACTTCTTATAGACCAGGAAATCATGGGCCGTTGATGATGATGATTTCCTGATGTGCGCGCGCTGGCCCTTTAAGGCCGGGCACGAGCGTGCGCGCGCATCCTACGGGACACAGCAGAACGGAGCGGAAGTGAGCGCTGGCGTCTCCTAGGAAGGAGATGGGGACCAGCGCTCACGGATCCATGGCTGCGGGCGTCGGGAGGTGAGTAAACCCGACGGCCCGTGGCCATGGACGCTACAAGCTGCTTCTATCTTCTCCTCAGGGTCCCGGCAGTCACTGATTGCCGGAGACCCAACATTCAGCTGCTCGATCGCTCGGGCAGCAAGCTAAAACCTGCGCCGTAACTAGTGTATGGCGCGGATCTAAGGACCCCGACCGCCGACCGTAAATACACAGCCAGTCAGGAACCGGTTAAATAATATAATTGTAATATTTATTATTATTAATAATAATAATATAATTTCCTGCATGGGAAAATAACAAATATTGAAACAAATTTTTTCTATCATACATGTTGCTTTTTTGCCATTGGTAGAAATATTGCATTTGCTCTGTACATAATATAAACTAAGCACATTATGAATTCCTTCAACAAAAGGAGAAAAATAAATATATTTGAAATAACAATACTTATAGTCTTCAGGGCACATCCTTGGGCAAACAGGATTATCTACCCCTGATAAACTGGTTCTTGAATATACAAACCAAGAGTCACTAGAATAACAACAGAAGGAATAGGAATTAAATAATAAGTGAAGGTGGAACTACGGTGGTAGCGGACGCTTCCCTTGAGGCTCTGTCGACGGCACTCTTAAATCGCGCTGCATCCTCGTTCCTGGAACCCTCTACTGCTACAGAGGCTTTCCCACTTCACCGCTGCTGCTGGGGGGCACTTTTTGAGCCATTTCTGGCCAAACTCCGTGACATCAGAATATCGGGCCTAGCGTGCGGACCGGATCCCCGGCCTAGATTAGAAGTGGAAGCTGGACAGAGGCTACTACCGGCCGGACATAAACTACAGAACGCCGCGGTTCCACAATTTGGGCCCTGCATACACCCCTTCAGAGCCTGCCCTGACACCCTGCTGTGGTTTAGGGACAAATAGGAGAGAACACTCTGCCAAAAGAATCTCCTGAAGACGCGTACACCATTTTGTGCATGGGAGTGGCGAGTGACTTTAGCAGCATTCTGCCGCTGACATTGTGGGTACACTAGGACCTCCCTGCTGTCCTTCTATACACTGCACGGATGTACTTTGATATAATGAGACGCATGGAGGATATTCCCCCTTCTCTATGTCTATAATCATTTAACTTATGTTTGGCTGTGTACTGATCTGAGTTGATTCTCCGTCCTTACACCATCCTACTGCTCGGGGAACACCACTGGTCCTACATCCATGCCCCATGCATTGCGGCCTTCTGAGGCATCCGCTTCTCCTTCCACTCTCGTTGACTCCCCTCCTGAACCGTCCATGCTGGACATGCTGAAGGCTATTAAAAAATCTCGTACGGTTCTTACTGAGAAAATTGATGCCCTTAAGATGGATTTTGGTCTCCTCAAAGCTGATGTACACAAGCTACGTGAAAGAGCTACTGAGTCTGAGATGCGCATTTCTAACTTGGAAGATGTGGTGACTCCTCTGAGATCGAGAGTCGACACTTTAGAATCGCAACAGTCCACATGGCGGGCTAAAGTCGATGACATGGAGAACCGCTTGCATCGGTGTAACATCCGCTTCATCGACCTGCCTGAAGGTGTGGAAAAGCCAGACCCTGCTGCATTATTGGAAAATTGGCTCAAGTCAACATTTGGAGAAACTGCCTTTTCTCCTATGTTCTGTGTGGAACATGCACATCGGATCCCGACTAGAGCTCCTCCACCTGGGGCGTCGCCACGCACTTTCATTGCCAAGTTTCTGAATTTCAAAGACTGACACAAATGGCTGGAACTTGCAAGGAAACAGGGGCCTCTGAAACATACCAATCAGGATGTGAGAGTCTTTCCCGTTGGAGGTACAAAAACAGAGGCAGCGATTTACGGAGGTCAAGAAATGTGTGAGGGAGAAACAAATAGTCTATTCTATGGTATACCCCACAAAACTCAGATTGGTGCACAATGGATCTGCAATATTCCTCGACAATCCAGAAGAGGTATTTGCCTGGTTGGAACGTCATGAAGTCTAATTTATTTACTCCTGTGCTACTATATATCCCTATGCTGCAAGGGACTATAACAGTAGGAAATCGCTCTACACCGTGGAATGTGTTCCTAACTTTGCTCTTCTGTGAAGATTTCGACCTTCCTCGCTGATGTCTTCAGTCGAGATGTGTATCGGGAGATATACCAGGACTTGAATATATTACCGTAATACTCCTGTTTTCTATGCCGTAGCTCTTTTGAGCCTATTAGCTTTATTTGAAAATCCTTGATGCATTTTAGGGGAAGGGGGTTGCCCCGTTTCACTAACTATTTAAGCATTCCTTGTAGTTTTGTTTCAGTTTTTTTACTACATGCTGCAATTGGGAAGCAAACCTGTCTCAAGTTCAGGGGGATGGGTAGGGTGGGTTTGGGTTGGATTTAATTGTTTCTGCCTTTCATACTTGTCTGCCTATATATATATATATATGTAAATTCTCTGATCACGTGGGCTGGTGATCTGATTTCTGGGAGTGCTGGAGTTGGAAATTCCCAAAAGGGTCGCAGCTTGTATATTCCACTCCTATATATTGTTGCCATTCGGTTCTGTATTGACCTAAATTTCATTAATGGAGACGTTACTCCATCTTAATATTATCTCCTGGAATGTGCGAGGACTTAATGCCAAATTTAAAAGTTTTAATTTTCTCCCCACATAAAATCTGCAAATTATACTTTTACATGAGACTCATTTACTTGGTACCAAATTGGGAGCTCTTGCACGACCATGGGTTAAGCATGGTTATCATGCTACTTATTCTTTTTTTTTTTATAAATATTTTTTATTTTAAACATCGGTTAGAAAAAAACAAACATAGACGTATCCAATATTGGCAGACAAAATATTACATTTGACAGATCATTTAAACAAACAACAATATAATACCCTTAAGTCCCACCCACTCCAACCCTAACCTGCCCTATCGATCCTCAAGCACCATATAAATCAAAAGTTACAAGGTGTCAAGACTATGGAAAAAAAAAAAAAGAAAGATATCCTTATCTACTCAACTCCAAGTCCCCCATGTTTTCTCCAATTTTTTGACAGAATTCTGCCTAAGTGCTCCTAATCGCTCATATTCCTTAACAGTCTTGGTTAATATCAACCAATCTCCCAAACGTAGGGGGTCGTCTGCCATCTGCTTTCTTGCAATTATTATTCTGGCCAGTAAGAGGACCTTAAGAATCAGGGAAATTTGTTTTTTGGATAGGTCTGCGCCTATAAGTTCAGAGGAGCTTTCAAGAAGAGCCAAAATTGCAGATCTAGGAATATTAATCTTACATTTATTTTTTATTTCTTGAAAAATCTTACTCAAATATCTCTTAACCACTGCGCACTCCCAAATTATATGAAGGAACCCTGCTGGCACCTAATGCAATTTGAATCCTCTCTTTGATTCGCATTTTATAGAGACTATCTGGTGTGTAATTTAGGCGTTGGATATTAAAATGGGTCATTTGGTAGTTGCCACTAACTGAAACCCTCTTACAATTCTTATATATGTTTTCCCTCATCTAATGGACCTATATCCCTGTTCCATAATCTCTGACTTGTGAAATGTGTATTACCTGAATGTGCAATAATGAGTATCTTATATATATTAGATATCGTATTTGTCACGTAGCGGGTTAGTGGACCCACTAGGCCGCACCGCCGTAGCAGGGAGGCAGCTGGCCAAACAACAGGAACCCCAGAATACAAAGTCCCGCACAAGGGAACCTGGATAGTCCAGACAGTGGCCGCAGCTCTGGCACTGATGGAGATGGGTGCAGCAGGTATCGCCAAACGTGGCGGATGTCACAGGTGCCGCAGGTTGCGCCAGACGTGGCGAATTTCTCTGGACGTGGCAGAAGACACAGGACGTAGCGGATGACACAGATGCCGCAGGTTCCGCCAGATGTGGCAAATTCCTCTGGACGTGGCAGATGACACAGGACGTGACACGACTCCGACACTAATAGGTACGGGAACAAGAACAGCACAGGATACAGGAACAGGTAACAGGGCACGGGTAACAACTGGAACGGGAAACCCTAAGGGACCATTTGCAAGACAGACTGGGAAAACTAACAACGCTCAGGCAAGGATCAGAAGGCCTGGGGCCCTCTTATAGAACAGGAAATCATGGCAGTTGATGATGATGATGATTTCCTCTGTGGCCAGGCACGAGCGTGCGCGCGCACCCTACGGGACACAGCAGACCAGAGCGGAAGTGAGCGCTGGCGTCTCCTAGGAAGGAGATGGGGACCAGCGCTCACGGATCCATGGCTGTGGGCGTCGGGAGGTGAGTAAACCCGACGGCCCGTGGCCATGGATGCTACAGTATTCTTAGTAACTTTTGTAACCATTAAACGTTCTAACCCAACATGGTGGTAAACCCTAAAATTATAATTTGCTTGTGTATTAAGAAATGCATGTCTTAATTGATAATATCTAAAAAAAAAAACTATTTACGGACGTAATTTGGGCGTTTTAACCTCAAATTACGTCCGAAAATACGGCACCAAAGCGTCGGCAAACACCTACCCATTCATTTGAATGGGTTTTACGATGTACTGTGCGAACGGTCATTTTTTTTACGTAAAAAAGACGCCCACGCCAAAGAAGTGCCTGTCACTTCTTGAGACGTAATTGGAGCAGTTTTCCATTGACTCCATGGAAAAACAGCTCCAATTACACTACCGGTCAAAAGTTTGGGGTCACCCAGACAATTTTGTGTTTTCCATGAAAACTCACACTTATATTTATCAAATGAGTTGCAAAATGACTAGAAAATATAGTCAAGACATTGACAAAGTTAGAAATAATGATTTTTATTTGAAATAATAATTTTTTCCTTCAAACTTTGCTTTCGTCAAAGAACACTCCATTTGCAGCAATTACAGCATTGCAGACCTTTGGCATTCTAGCTGTTAATTTGCTGAGGTAATCGGGAGAAATGTCACCCCATGCTTCCAGAAGCCCCTCCCACAAGTTGGATTGGCTTGATGGGCACTTCTTGCGTACCATACGGTCAAGCTGCTCCCACAACAGCTCTATGGGGTTGAGATCTGGTGACTGCGCTGGCCACTCCATTACAGATAGAATACAAGCTGCCTGCTTCTTCCCTAAATAGTTCTTGCATAATTTGGAGGTGGGCTTTGGGTCATTGTCCTGTTGTAGGATGAAATTGGCTCCAATCAAGCGCTGTCCACAGGGTATGGCATGGCGTTGCAAAATGGAGCGACAGTCTTCCTTATTCAAAATCACTTTTACCTTGTACAAATCTCCCACTTTACCAGCACCAAAGCAACCCCAGACCATCACATTACCTCCACCATTTTTGACAGATGGTGTCAGGCACTTTTCCAGCATCTTTTCAGTTGTTCTGCATCTCACAAATGTTCTTCTGTGTGATCCAAACACCTCAAACTTCGATTCATCTGTCCATAACACTTTTTCCCAATCTTCCTCTGTCCAATGTCTGTGTGCTTTTGCCCATATTAATCTTTTCCTTTTATTAGCCAGTCTCAGATATGGCTTTTTCTTTGCCACTCTGCCCTGAAGGCCAGCATCCCGGAGTCGCCTCTTCACTGTAGACGTTGACACTGGCGTTTTGCGGGTACTATTTAATGAAGCTGCCAGTTGAAGACCTGTGAGGCGTCTATTTCTCAAACTAGAGACTCTAATGTACTTGTCTTGTTGCTCAGTTGTGCAGCGGGGCCTCCCACTTCTCTTTCTACCCTGGTTAGAGCCTGTGTGTGCTGTCCTCTGAAGGGAGTAGTACACATCGTTGTAGGAAATCTTCAGTTTCTTGTCAATTTCTCTCATGGAATAGCCTTCATTTCTAAGAACAAGAATAGACTGTCGATTTCCACATGAAAGCTCTCTTTTTCTAGTCATTTTGAGAGTTGAATCAAACCCACAAATGTAATGCTCCAGATTCTCAACTAGCTCAAAGGAAGGTCAGTTTTATAGCTCCTCTAAACAGCAAAACTGTTTACAGCGGTGCTAACATAATTGCACAAGGGTTTTCAAGTGTTTTCTAATCATCCATTAGCCTTCTAACACAGTTAGCAAACACAATGTACCATTAGAACACTGGAGTGATGGTTGCTGGAAATGGGCCTCTATATACCTATGTAGATATTGCATTAAAAACCAGACGTTTGCAGCTAGAATAGTCATTTAGCACATTAACAATGTATAGAGTGTATTTCTGATTAATTTAATGTTATCTTTATTGAAAAAAACTGTGCTTTTCTTTCAAAAATAAGGAAATTTCTAAGTGACCCTAAACTTTTGAACGGTAGTGTACGTCCGTAATGGACGCAGCGAAAAGCGCCTGCACTTGCCATTACGTCTGAAATTGCGGAGCTGTTTTCTCCTGAAAACAGCTCCGTAATTTCAGCCGTAACTGACGCTGCCGTGTGAACATTCCCGAATGGTCAGGGCTGCACAAACTCTGGGGCACTTTACATTTTTTTCCTAGCCTCCTTCGTTATTTAGATATAGGTGCCGTAATATTTGGCGTCCCATATGTAAATAACCCCCTGAACTGTCAATGGGGCGGTAATTGGCAAGTGGGCGTGTAACATCGCTGTGACACTGTCCAATCAGCTACAGACAGTGTCAACAGCAGGAGCTAGAGAGCGTGTGCGTGCGCATGCACTCACTCTTCCGCTCTCGGCAGGCAAGTACAAGACTGTATGATCTCTCGCGAGAGATCGGTCTTGTCGTCCTTGTCTGTCGAGAGCAAAAGAGTGAGAGCGTGCGTGCGTGCACAGCTCCGATGCCATGGAACAGAAGAAGAGTTCACACTCTTCTTCTCCTCTTCTGTTCCGTAGTGGCGGTGGAGCTGTGCGCACACGCTCTCCTCTCTCCAGCTCTTGCTGTGACACTGTCCGTAGGTGATTGGACAGTGTCACAGCGATGTGACACGCCCCCTTGCCAATTACCGCCCCATTGACAGTTCAGGGGGTTATTAAAATATCAGGCACAAAAATATTACGGCACCAATCCCTAAATAACGGAGGAGGCTAGGATTTTTTTTTAAAGTGCCCCAGGGTTTGTGTAGCCTGGCCCATTACATTCTGCACACGTATGGGCAGGTGAAAGGTTCTCTTTAAAGGAAAGGTGTTATAATTATTTCATTTTATTTGATAGTTTATTGAAGTTTTACTTTATGGGCCTATTTTTTCTAATTATTTTAATATGTTCCCTAAAGTAACTATTTATTCATATGTTTGTACTTCTGTGGGGGTAGCCATCTTTATTTTTATTTTTCATACTGCTAAATTTTGTTTTGCAGGTTCCGCTGGAACATTTGGACTACGTTGTAGATTCGTTGGACTACTTAGCTGATTTAGGGTATGTTCAAACGCTAGACTAAAAACGTATGAAAATACTGAGCTGTTTTCAAGTGAAAACAGCTCCTGATTTTCAGACGTTTTTGTAGCAACTCGAGTTTTTCGCTGCGTATTTTACGACCGTTTTTGGAGCTGTTTTTCAATGGAGTCAATGATTAACGGCTCCAAAAATGTCCCAAGAAATGACCTGCACTTCTTTTTACGCAGCGTCTTTTTACGCGCCATATTTTGAAAACGATGCATAAAATTACGCCTCGTGGGAACAGAACACCGTAAATCCCATTGCAAGCAGTGGGCAGATGTTTGGAGGCGTAATGGTGCAGTTTTTTCTGGCGTAATTCGAGGCGTAAACGGCCCGAATTACGTCTGAAAACACATTGTGTGAACATACCCTAAGGCCGGATTCACACGAGCGTGTTTGGTCCACGATATACGGTCCGTATGTCGGCAGTATTTCCCGGACCGAACACACTACAGGGAGCCGGGCTCTTATCGTCATAGTTATGTATGACGCTAGGAGTCGCTGCCTCGCTGCGGAAAAACTTTCCTGTACTGTAATCATATTTTCAGTACGGGACAGTTTTCCCGCAGCGAGGCAGGGACTCCTAGCGTCATAGATAACTGTGACGATAAGATCCCGGCTCCCTGCAGTGTGTTCGGTCCGGGAAATATATACGGACTGTATATTGTGGACCGAACACGCTCGTGTGAATGCGGCCTTGAGCTTTTTTCAATAAAATGGTTAAAATTGATTGTGTGTAAGAGTGATTTCAATAAAAAAAAATTTTTTATGTCTCTGTTTTTGAATACTTCTTTACCGCTTAGTAATTGCAGTTGTCTGATTGAGAGCGTCCATTACTAAGAAGGGGCTTAGTGTTAGCCAGTAAAAAGGCTAGCACTAACCCCCTATTATTACCCCGGTACCCACCGCCACCAGGAGTACCGGGAAGAGCTGGGTACGATCCAGTACAGGACCATCTGAAGTGAAGGGTACTGGGGTGGCCGCAGGCTGGTACTATCAGGCTAGGAAGGCCCAAAAACCGTGGCCCTTCCCACCCTGGTAATGCTAGGCTGCTTCTGCTTTATTGTATCTGGCTAGTTATTAAAAATGGAGGGGATCTCACGTAATTTTTTTTTTATTATTTCTTTTTAAAAAATGACGTGGGGTTCCCCCTATTTTTCACAGACATAAGAATTTAAAAAAAAAAAAAAATCAAAACTCCCCCATGCACCCTCTTTCACCATTTTTTATTTTTTTTAAAAAGTAAATCATCGAAGTAGTCCAATGAATCTACGACGTAGTCCAAACGGTCCAGTGGAACCTACCAAAAAAAACTTAGCAGTATAAAAATTAAAAAATTAAAAATTTGCCACAATAGAAATTGGTATCTTATTGCCATGGCACCTTACTCTGTTTTGCTTTTGGCAGGCTGAAACTACAATGTCTCAAGGTCCACCCCTGTATGTCATTAAAGTGCTCTGCCATTCTCACAAATTAGGGACCAATGTAGGTCAGACTCAGGGGCATAAATATGAGGTTGGAGCCACACCTAGGCCCTATGGCTCACAGGACAAACGCCTTTTCCTAGGTCTCCAGCAGTACAATCAGGCTGGGTTCCCACAGTGCAGATTTGGTTCAGATTTTGCATGCGTTATTCTATCCCAATCCAGAATTGGATCCAGGAGAGCAATCCCATAAAACCTTTCTTTATATATTCTGTTTAGGTTCTGTTCACGCACATTGCACGAACATATTACACGTTCATGTAAATAAGCCCTAAAGGTGTCATTATATCCCCACCCTTTTTATCCTTTTGCAGTCTAATCAGAGTCAAAGAGGATAAATAATTATACTCACCTCTCCACTCCTCTGCTGCCCTCCGGCTCCCTTATCACTCCAGAACGGCTCATACAATGTTCTGACGCCAGGCAGCATCAGCACGTTGTATGTGACACAGTCCTAACGACGTTAAAGTGCCGCGTCGCATACAAGGCCCTGATGCTGTTCGGCATCGGGACCTTGTAAATGCCGCGCTGGAGTGATAAAGGGACCCGGAGGGGAAAAGAGGTGAGGTGAGTTTTCTTTTTTTTATGGGTGTCGTGGGGGGAATGTATAAAACGCACTAAAAGGGTTTTTAATGTGACAAAAAGTTCTTATTTTTACAATTTTATTGACACTGCTGTTCTAGTAAAATATCACTAACTCAGTTATCCTTGGTTTGCAGGGTATAAAGCATGTTACCACATTCATATATACATACATGTATACCATATACCAATATTTTATGTTATGTCTATGTATTTCTGTTGGAAACAATAATTCACAATTTTTTTTTCTTAAGAAGATATTGTTTTGCTGCCATTTTTTTTTTTTTGACAATTTTACCTTTGAGGTGTGTGGTTTTATTTGTGATAAGTAAAAAGCTGTCATGTTACCTATGCCTAAAGGACCTCATGTGGTGCCTATAACCCATGCCTATGAAAATGCCATTTATATTGTCTTATTACACCAAATAAGTGATAGATATGCAGTTAATAAATCGGGATTTAATACAGGATCAGGCATTAGAAAAATTATTATATTCAAAATCTGTATAAGGCTATGTTCAGATCATGCTTTTTTTTTGGCCTACATTTGATGTATACAGATGTAGCCATCTTTATCTTGACTTAACGCATTAAATACAGTGGCAAGAAACTTTAAGGGTATGTTCACACGGCCTATTTACAGACGTAAATCGGGCGTTTTTGCCCCGAATTACGCCCGAAAATAGCGCCTCAATAGCGCTGACAAACATCTGCCCATTGAAAGCAATGGGCAGACGTTTGTCTGTTCACACGAGGCGTATATTTACGCGCCGCTGTCAAATGACGGCGCGTAAATAGACGCCCGCGTAGAAGAAGTGACCTGTCACTTCTTTGGCCGTATTTGGAGCCGCTATTCATTGACTCCAATGAATAGCAGCGCTAATTACGGCCGTAATTGACGCGGCGTTCAAGCGCCTGCACATGCCGGTACGGCTGAATTTACGGGGATGTTTTCAGGCTGAAACATCCCCGTAATTTCAGCCGTTACGGACCCCCGCCGTGTGAACATACCCTAAGGGTATGTGCACACACACTAATTACGTCCGTAATTGACGGACGTATTTCGGCCGGAAGACCCGGACCGAACACAGTGCAGGGAGCCGGGCTCCTAGGATCATAATTATGTACGACGCTAGGAGTCCCTGCCTCTCCGTGGATCTACTGTCCCGTACTGAAAACATGATTACAGTACGGGACAGTTGTCCTGCAGCGAGGCAGGGACTCCTAGCATCGTACATAAGTATGATGCTAGGAGCCCGGCTCCCTGCACTGTGTTCGGTCCACTACTTGCGGCCGAAATACGTCCGTCAATCACGGACGTAATTAGTGTGTGTGCACATACCCTAACTTGACTTTTTTAATGGCCTTTGTTGTGTGATATCACGCTGCAGCATATTATCAGTCAAGATAAACTTGGCCACATCTGTATACTGGGAAAAGCTTTCAACATATAAACGTACGCTGTGACGAATGCCTAACAGTGGCGTCCCTCGCCCATAGGCTATAATGGTATCCTTTTAACGGATACGCCATGAAAAGAGAGTTCATATTGTATCTATTAAACAGATGCCATTCTACTTTATGGGTGATGGATTCCACTGTTACAGAGTAGAAATGAGAAGAGCTGCAGCACCCCAGTAGTGAAAAAAGTATTGGTATTTATTCACCAAACAGAACAAACGTTTCAACCCTAATAGGGTTTTTATCACGCAACTTTGAAAGTTTTTTTATGCTTGGTGAATAAATACCAATACTTTGAATTTGTTCCTTCCTTTTTTCGTATGCTTGTTGTGCTGCTGATATCTTAAAGTCTAAGGATTCCACTGTTATGCATCCGTTTATTGTATTCATCACCCATAGGCTATAATGCCAACCATTTAACTCATACAGTATGTCATGAAACGCTATTGAAAAGTCCATGACTTATACATTTAACGGATTCCTGCAACTGGTGTTAAATAAAAAAAATGGAATTAGTCTTACCGGTAATTCAGTTTCCATGATTCCACAATGACGGCACACTAGGAGGATAACCCATTGACTTCTGTAGGGACAGGAACAGAGAGAGGTTAAAAGGCCCCATCCTCAGCCTCCCACCAGTGTATACCACATCACTAAACCGGAAGGAACTGCAACTTGATTTTTATTCATATGCTAACATCACAGATAGGGAGGGCAAAATCTATGCCGTCACGTTGGACTCATGGAAACTGAATTACCTGGAAGACATTCTTATTTTCCATTACGTCCCCCATGACAGCCCACTGGGAGAATACCAGATGAGATGGTTTAGGGTGGGACCACAGCTTGAAGTAATTTAAACCGAAGCCCAAGTCTCTATTAGATGAAAGGTCTAGGTTATGGATCTAGTCTAAAGAGGCCCCCCCGCCCCACCCCCATGATGAGGCTGTGAATCTGGAGGAGTGGGCTTTGATGTTTATGTGTATTAATCTTCCCTCAAGAATATAACAGTCTTTAATAGTGGTTTTAATCCATCTGGCTATAGTGGCCTCTGAGGTTTTTAGTCCTTTATTTCTTCCACCAAATTGGACAAGAAGGTTTGATTCTCTACGCCAATGTGAAGTAGACTTTAGATATTGTAAAACAGGTCTTCTGACATCCAGACAGTGGAAATCCATTTATTTTCCCGATTTTGGATCTGCACAAAACAATGGAAGAACGATCTCCTGGTTTCTATGGAAGCCTTTGGCAACCTTTAGGAGAGAATTTGGGTCTAGTTTTAATATGATTCTATCATCAGTTATTCTCAGATATGGTTTATTCATAGATACTTGGAAGAGATTTCTTGCTGGGGTTATAGTGATCAGGAAAGCTACTTTAAAGGAAAGGTGTTTGATGTCTATAGCTTCTATTGTCTCAAAGGGAGGTTTGGTTAAAGGGAGTCTGTCACCAGATGTCCGTATTGAACTACCATCAGGCTATTATAGATTAGGCTAACCTGATTCTGACGTGTATTATGTCTTTCCACGGAGTGCCTCCTTTGAAGAGAAGCTTTTATTACATTTCTGCCAATGTGATAAGCATAAAGATTACCACCGTTCTAATCGACACTACTGCGCATGCGACGATTAGGATGTAGGGACGCGCGCACATTTGCTACACTACGGGGCCAGGCGTGAACTCTGTCAATCAAAGGAAGCAGGGAGGGAGGGCGGTTGAACTGGTGAATGACCGGAGAGCATTTTGGAGCCACGGTGAAGCCCTCGTTGCTCCAAAATGCTCATTTGCATAAATGTAATAAAAGCTTTTTGGATGTTTGAGTAGAAGAGTCCAGAAATACTCCTAGGAACATTTCTGAGTGTTTGGCAGAAGATATGACTGCAGGTAGCTTATAATCCAGCCTAGGTCTGATAACTGCTGCATTACTATTTTCACCTGAGTGGAAAGAATTTCTCAGATTTTCACTGTAATCAAGAAGTCGTCTAGGTAATTATCCCGTCTGCGAAAGGTCTCTTCTACCTCTATCGTTATTTTTGTAAATACCCTTGGGGTGGATGAGATCCCAAAAGGGAGAGCTGTAAACTGAAAATGCAGGACCTTGTCTAGAGATATCACTATGGCAAACCTGAGAAACTTTTGTGAAGAAGAGTGAATGGGACGTGGTAATAAGCGTCGTTCAGGTCTAAGGTGCACATGAATACCCCTTTGTTTATTAGAGGTATTGTGGATGCTATTGACTCCATCTTGAATCTTCTGTAAACTACCCACCTGTTCAAGTATTTTAGGTTTATTATTAGTGTGTATGTTGCTTGGCTTTTTTTTATTAGGAAAAGGGAGGAATAGAGACCTTCTCCCCGCTGAGACTGAGGCACCGAAGTTATTACCCCCAACTGAAGTAAGTCCTTAATGTTGTCCCACATTTCCTTTTCTTAGAAAGGTTGACGGTTGCCTGGTCGAAACAAATTTTCTTGGAGGAAGAGCTTAAAATTCTATTCTGTATCCACTCCTGATTATGTCTAGGACTCACTTGTTTTGAGTACTGTCCCTCCACTGATGGTAGAATTTTAGTAATCTTTCTCCGACCATGGCATCAGTTTGTTTTCTGGTTTATTGAAGTTATTTGGGTTGTGGAGGAAACCTCTACCCTTTCTGCCTTTGGGGTAACTCCGGCGACATGTCTTTCCTTTCCCTTTTTAGTTATCCCGTTGAGACCGAAATACTTTCTCTTGATTGGTCTGTCTTCTGGAAACCCTTATTTCCTGCCTGCTGCTTCTAAAATTTTGTCCAAATCTGGACCAAATACATATTCGCCCAAGAACGGAATAAGGCAAAGTCTATTTTTAGAACGGGTGTCTCCCTTCTGCCAGTATCTTAACCAGAGAGACCTTCTTGCAGGCATTGATTAGTTGAACCGAATCCTCAAAATGTAGAGACGTTTGTTTAACTACTTTTGCCATCTGAATGTCTATTTTTGGGACGTCATCCCAAACACTTGTTTCTTCTTCATTAAATAGCAGTCTGTTTCTAAATTCACGATAGACCCCTAATCTATTTTCCAGGTCCTTCCACTTCATTTATTAATACTACTAAATTTTCATTAATTGGAAAGACACGTTTCCTCTTCGCTTTTAAAACCCTAAACATCTCAACTTGAATGTTTTTTTTTTGTCTCTTAACTTCCACAATGTTCACAGTAATCATCAAAAAAAACACAACACCGAAATTCAGCTCAATTAAAATCTACGTCATCTGTGGCACTGCCCGGTAATAGCTAAATTCTGGAGAGGGGTCACGGACTTCCTCTCATCAGTAACAGGTAAACGAGTCCCCTGTGAGCCTGGGCTATGTTTGTTGGGTCTGTTCCCACCGAACTCCTGGACACACTATGAAGGTATATTTCTACGGGAGACCCTGTTCATGGCCAGGAAAGCTATTGCACTTCGTTGGATGGGAGATCTTCACCCAACGGTTCCACAATGGAAATCACTGCTCAACTCAGTAATACCTTACGCTAATCTAGTATACAAACATCGGGGATGTCCGTATAAATTTCTGGAAGTGTGGGGTAGTTGGTGCTCATCGCCTCTTGCATCGTTTAATGTAGGTGACCTCAGGTCCTCCCTAAACAGTCTTGGGGTTTAATTGAGTAAGCAGGGACGGGGTAGCGGGCCCTAACTGGGGGGGGAGGTTCGATAGGGGGTTGGACGAAATCAGTCCTGGATTGTACAACTATTTATAACAGGGTTGTATATATTTGCATTGCTTTTGTTCCTATAAATGTAATGGTTATACTCAGTAACATACCGGAAAAGGATGTACCACATCTTATTCTCACTGTGTAACGGAGATCGATGTTGCTGTTTGTATGGTTGTTACATTGAAATAATGGGTTTCTTGCATGTCACCCAAAATGTTATGTTTATCATACCATGTGCACTGTGTATTTTCAATAAAATGAGTTTAAAAAAAAAATCTACGTCATCTTGCACATTCCATTTTTTTGTTCCCGTTTTAAGCTGTATCTGCATCTTCAGGATGCAGATACAGTTTAATCCAATGGTAGAGCAAGGGGCTGTAAGGTCCCTGCTCTACCATTCACTATGTATTGCCGAATGCGAGGCAGTGATGTCATTGCGCCTGATCTCCTCCACTCGTCATTGGATCGGGAATAGCTGAGTATGTATATTATTAATTTTAACACGCACTATTGGGGCTGTGTGGGGGTAGCTATGGGCATTATATTGTGTGGCGGCAGCTATGGGACATTATACTTTGAGGGTGCAGCTATGGGGGACTTTATACTCTGTGGAGGGCAGTTATGGGGACATTATACTGTGGAGGGCAGTTATGGAGGCATTATACTGTGTGGAGGGCAGTTATGGGGGCATTATACTGTGTGGAGGGAAGTTATAGGGGGCATTATACTGTGTGGAGGGCAATTATGGGGGACTTTATACTGTGTGGAGGGCAGTTATGGGGGCTTTATACAGTGTGGGGCAGTGGTGTCAGGTGTATATTATATAACTAGTATACATCAGGCTCAGAGTGGGGGGGGGGGAAAGAGTTAAAAATAAGCTATACAGCATTACATTTTCCCCCCGCCCTTTTTTGGGGGGAAACTCACAGGAAGAGACAGGCAGGAGACCTCAGATTAGTCAAACTAAATCCCCAAAAGATTGTTGCCAGGAAAGGACTTCTTCGGTAGTGAAGAAAACGGTGACCATCACAGACCTCATATCAGGAAGCACGTGGCAGACCTCTGAACACACCGGTCTTTTACCTTCTCCACGCTCCTGATCCGGTCCCAGCTTGTGACGCCACTTCCGTCGCACGTGGATCACCCGGCACCGCTTCTGCCAGAAGTTCCGCACCCTGAACCACACGGATGATGCGGCAGGCGCTGAAGGACCCCACGTGGTTCGTACAGCCGAGCGGAAGTCTGACACTCCGTCCCGCTTTAGTCTCCCAAAGAGAAATCCCTAGATCCAGGCCACCATCGCCTTGGTGTCACCCCCCCCCCCCCCTTAGGTGGAGAGAATCCTCTCTCCATCCTGACCGCTGTAGGGAAAGGAAATACACTGGTGGGAGGCTGATCGTGGGGAATTTTAACCTCTCTCTGTTCCTGTCCCTACAGAGGTCATTGGGTCATCCTGCTAGTGTGCCATCGTGGGGGACGTAATGGAAAGTATATGTTCAACATATACATTTTTTATTGGACTCTGCAGGATGAAACCGCGTTGTCTATTGTTCCATACCTTTTTTTGGTGGTAAACTGACGTAACATGCATAGCAAAAAAAAATTTTGTGTTTCGTTTTTCCAGAGGAAAATATTGACATCCAATATCGAACATATTTTCTAGGAATGCACTGCAGTTTGGTTCCAAGACCTTAGAAAAACTTTACTATAATTGGTGAAAGTCAAAATTAAGGTCACTAAGGATGTTCAATCATAGGCTGGTTTCGATTCCATTCATTAATTTTCCTAACTATGCTTAACCCCTTAATGACCAGGCCATTTTGCACGTTAATGACCAAGGATTATTTCTTGTTTTTTCACGGTCGCATTCCAAGAGTCGTAACTTTTTTTTTATTCCGTCGTCATAGCCGTATAAGGGCTTGTTTTTTGCGGGACGAGTTGTATTTTGTAATTGTACCATTTTTAGATGCTTATAACATATTGATTAACTTTATTTTAGGAGAGAATTGAAAATAAGCAGCTATTCCAGTATTAATTTTCACGTTATAAATTTACGCCGTTTACTATGCAGAGTAAATAACATGCTACCTTTATTCTATGGGTCGGCACGATTACGGGGATACCAAATATGTAAAGGTTTTATATGTTTTCCTACGTTTGCACAATAAAAACCCTTTTAGAAAAAAATTACTTGCTTTTGCATCGCCGCATTCCAAGAGACGTAATTTTTTTATTTTTCCGTCGATGTGGTCGTATGTGGGCTTGATTTTTACGGGACAATGTGTAGTTTTCATTAGTACTATTTTGGGGTACATAGGACTTATAGATGAACTTTTATTTTATTTTTTATGGGGGGAATGGGAGAAAAGAGAGAATTTTGCCGTTGTTTTTTGCGTTTTCTTTGGACGCTGTTCATCCGGCAGTTTAATTAATGTGCTCATTTTATTGGTCAAGTTGTTACGATCGCGGGGATACCATATATGTGTATGTGTGATTTGTTTTGACACTTTTATTTGATTGTGACTGTAATTTTTATTTATTTTTTCACAAACTTTATTTAACGGATTGACATTTTTTTTTTTAAGTCCCACCAGGGGACTTCACTATGCGATCTGTTGATCGCATATATACCAAAGCATTATTGCCTGTCAGTGTAAAACTGACAGGCAATCTGTTAGGTCATGCCTCCGGCATTGCCTAACAGGCAGATGCTGAAGACAGACCTGGGGGTCTTTGTTAGACCCCCGGCTGTCATGGAAACACGACGGCGACCCGCGATTTGTTTGCGGGGGCGCCGATCGGGTGACAGAGGGAGCTCCCTGCCCCTGTCAAACACATTAGATGCCGCTGTCACTATTGGCAGCGGCATTTAATAGGTTAAACTGTCGGAATCGGAGCGCGCTTCGATTCCGGCAGTTGCAGCAGGAGCCAGGCTGAGTATAACAGCCGTGCTCCTGCCGCTGATCGCGTGGGTACAGTCTCAGTACCCGCGCCATCACAGGACGGATATATCCGTCCTCCTGCGCGAACTAGCAGCTGCTGAGGACGGATATATCCATCCTTCGGCGTTAAGGAGTTAAAGGGTCTATTTGGCACGTTGATAACAGTCACACATTGGAAACAATTGTAAGTTATTTCTTTTTATCAGAGTTTCACTTTTATTTTATGGTTACACAGCATCAGAAGGTACTTAACTGTTGCTGAAGGCCAGATAAGCCCACGGTTTATAGCACTTACGTAACATTTCTCCACGGTATATTTACATCCAATCAGTTACTGGAAGCATTAGGCCTAGTCTAATAGCAGCATTTTCCTATCAAACACTCTGGATTTAAATTTGTACTGTATTCCAACAGGACACAAAAATATACACATTATCATCACACATCAGGGAAATGCATACAGTTCTGACAACAAAATAGGTACATAACAATGTGTTTTCCACTAAAATATGTCCAAACAATGTAAAGCCAAGTTAAATCTACACATATAAATATGAAACAATACATAGTTACCCTGAAAGTTTATATATTACATGATATAATATTTCTGCCTATATGCTGCTAAGTGCTAGAACATATCAAATTTCACAACTGTCAATTTTGCAAAAAAAAGAAATAAAATCCACTATGATGTTATTCCCTGCTGCGGTGTTCCCTGATGGTAAACGTGGCGATTGCAGATTATCCCAAGAAATTTCGTTTGTGTGGTCATGTTGTTATATACTCCTTGAAAGTGACGGTAAGACAGTTGGCAGTTACATCTGTAATAACAATATTCCCCAAAAATGGTCTGAAGAAAGTTTGTGGTTCCTCCTTGGCACAGTCTGTTTTAGTGGGTTGTAATTCCCGTGGCGTCGCTTGCATCCTATTTTTTCCTAAGCCTTGGTCACCGTCACACCTGGACTTTACACAGCGCAGGTCTATGGGTTCATCCAGGTCAGAGTCAAGAAGAATTATGTCTGGCTCTCGGGGATATAAGTTTAGCAAACACTGGTTCTCCAGTCGATCAGAAGCACTGACACTCCGAGAAGTAAGTATCTTTTTGAAGGGTTTGTTTGGTGGAGATATCTCAGATAAGCAGCGCTTTCTAGGATTCGTATACACTACGTCTTTCGGAGAATCACTCAAAGCAAATTTGGACCCATTCAACCCGGTGATCATATCCTTTTTGGTGGTAAGCTGCAATGGCTTATCACAGACAGGGTCAACATTCGAATAGGTTCTCTGGAGGCCAGCAAGAGGAACTGTGCCCCTGTCCCCATTACTATTGGCTGCACTTATTTTAGACTCGACCCTCTTCTTCCAGTGTTCCTGTTTTTCTTCTATGACTTCACAAGTCCTTTCTCCATTACAAGATTCTAGAGTTTCCACTCCGTTTCCAGAAGCAACAGCAACACAATCTTCCTTAGATGAATTAATTTTTACCGGCGGCAATCCTTTATCCATGTATTTACTCATAACTATAACAATCCTTCCGTTCTTATTTTTATTCTTCACAATCTTCATTTTACCTCCAATTCCATTTACTGGCTTCTCCGTAGCTGGACTGGTGGAGGTGCCGACAGATGAACTGTTCTTACATACCCCATTCAAGGTTCCGGAACTATTCTTTACGTGAACTCCAAAATCCACATACGGACTACGATGCCATGACCGTTCCTTGTTTCTATTGTTTGGATCAGCGCAGACCTGCAGTTCTTTCCCTGAGGACTGCTGATCATACATTTTCGGATCAGGTTGATAATGATGGTGCCTCTTACTGTTTAATTGGTAAAAATATTTCCTTTGGCTGCTGGGGTGATGCTTTTCGGCATGATCATGGTCATTTGGCTGATACTGGTGATGCTTTTTGCTGTTCAGTTGATACTGATGAAGCGGATTCTTTTTAACGGATGAAATATCCAGTTTAGTGAGGTGGTGCACGGAAGAGTCCTGAAGGCCACTTAAAACACTAGACCTAGAAGCAAAAGAGGGTATCTGCAAGATAAAACAAAGTCAAATTCAAGCTATATTATACATAAACTGGACAGGTAATACAAAAGCAGGGACTATACAATTAAATATAATAAATAATCTCCATATACAGAGTTTGCGCATTTGAACGCATAATATTAGAAAGACCTAGTGCTCTCATATAAAGTACGGATTTTTTATATAAAAAAATATTAACTTACTGATAGAATGTGATGTTTTGGTTTAGGGCCACGTTTTCTGTAACCCAGAATTTGCTCCTGCCTTTCCCTATATAAAAAGTAATAAAATAAGCACATAAATAATAATTATTATATTTTCCATGATATGCAAAGTAAAGAAGCTTTTGTATGAACCAATTTTAAACAAAGTCTGGTGTAACGTCATAGGAGAAATTACGCAATTTCATCTCTGTCTAATCTTATAAAATAAAAATTAAAAATTCAGAGTAGAAAAAAAATTGCAAAGTTCAGATGCTAATGATCTCATTAAAAATTAAAACGACAAAATAATTCAAATGCTAACAATGTTACAACTAACCTAAGGGGTGTCTTTGAGAAGGAGTGAAGTATAAACTTGCCGCAAGGACTCACACCCGTGTCATAATATAAAGCTTGGATGGCTAATCAGACGATGCCCGTCTATGAAGCATCGAAAAGTAAGAATGGTTTCATACACTCACATGGATTTCTGATTTTCTTTGTGTACCCCAATTAATTTTAACTGCATCTAGCAACACCTATTTCCGTACTCTGGGGACGTTGTTTTACAAATGTTGGGGGTTAATTTTCTCCTTTACGTTTTGACAAAATTAAACATTTGAAACATTTTTTATTTTCACTTCCAATTCTAATGAAACACCTGTGGGGTAAAAATGTTTGCTATACCCATAGATAAATTTCTCACGGAGTGTAGTTTCCCACATGGAGTCACTTTTGGGGAGTTCCCACTGTACTGGTACCCTACGGGGCTTTGGAAAAGTGACATGATTGCGAGAAACCAATCCAGCGAAACCTGTGTTCCAATGGCAAATGGTGCTCTTTCCCTTCTGAGCCCTACCGTGTGTCCAAATAGCATTTTATGGTCATATGTGGGGTATTTCCGTACTTGGAAGAATTTGCTTTACAAATGTTGTTTTTTTTTTCTTCTTTATTCCTAGTGGAAATGAATAATAATTTTTTTTTACGCTAAAATGACATCTTGTTGGAAAAAATTAAAATTTTAATTTTCACGGCCAAATTCTAATCTATGATTCACCTGTTCGATCACCCCTACACCCCTAGTTGAATTCCTCATTGGGTGTAGTTTCCAAACTGGGATCTTTTTTAGGGTGTTTCCTTTGTTTTGGAACCACAAATCCTCTTCAAACCTGACATGGTGCCTAAAATATAATATAATAAAAAGGAGGCCAGAAAATCCACTAGGTGCTCCTTTGCTTCTGAAGCCTGTTTTTCCGTCAATTTTCAGTACATGTGTGCCCATGTATGTGTGTATATATATATATACATATAAATATTTCATTGGACTATTGTAATAGTATATATTACACTGGACTATTGACATTTAGGGACTATCCTGTGGAGATGTCATAAGTGTCCCTTATTCGAAAACCCCTTTTATTAGCAATAATTGTCATTGTAAATTAAATTAATTTGGTGCAGCCCACTATGGCATCCCATCGTGCCCCCCCCCCCCCCCCCCACGACTGTGGGATGACAATGGTTGCCATGCCAGTCTGGGGGCCACCTTTGTGTTCCTATTAAGCCCTGGAGCTGGTAAAAATCACAATATACTGCAATACATTAGTATTGCAGTATATCCTACAAGAAATCCAACAATCGCTGGTTCAAGTCCCCTAGGGGGACTAATAAAAACAGTTAAATATTTTTTTTTTCTTTTGTACAAAAAAATATTACAAGTTCCAAATCCCCACTTTTCACATTTTCCCAGAAAATGTCCCAGATAATTATTGCCAGAATTGCTGTTTTTTTGTCACCTCATCTCCCACAAAAAAGGAATAAAAAGTGATCAAAAAGTCTTATTTACCCCAAAATGGTAACAATAAAAGCTACAGCTTGCCCCGCAAAAAACAAGCCCTCGCACTACTCTATAGACGGAAAAATGAAGTCATGGCTATCAGAATATGGCGACAAAAAAATGAATTTTTATTTGTAACATTTTGTTTTTCCCTTGTAAAAGTAAAAAAAACACTATCTAATTTTGTATCGACGTAATCGTATTGACCCACAGAATAAAGTTAACGTGTAGTTTTTTTTTTACATGCCGCAAAAACGAAACCCAAAATGCATTTGAGGAATCACTGTTTTTTCCTATTCAACAAATAATTTTTTCGTCCTGCAAAAATAATGCTCTCATACGGCTTTATCAACAGAAAAATAAAAAAGTTATGGCTTTTGGAAGGTGGGGAGGAATAAGGGAAAATTAAAAATGGCTGCGGCAGAAGGGGTTTATCCTGCTATCAGCAGTGGGTGCCGGCTGTAATATACCCGCTGACATACAACTGCAAAGGCTTGTATCAGAGCTAACCCCGACCCTGGCCATTTAACCACGGTCAATAGTGACAGCGTTATAAAAAAGTCATAAAAGGTAATCAATACGTTTTATGTACCCCAAAATTGTGCCGTTGAAAAATACAACTCATCCCGCAAAAAAAATCATACAGCGACGGAAAATAAAATAACTTTTTTATTTTAACGCCATATTAGAGCTTGTTTGCTGTGGGACGAGTTGTCGTTTTTTTTAATAGTACCTTTTAATTCCGCCATCGTTTTTGGGGTTTTGTTTTTAAGGCATTCACGGTGTGGTAAAAATGACACGTTAACCTCATTCTGTGGGTCAATCTGATTACGGCAATGCCAAACGTATAGTTTTTTTTTCCCCTCTTTTACAATATAAAAACACCTTAGTGTTTTGTGTTGCCATGTTCTAAAATTCATCATTTTTTTATTTTTCTGTCGATGGAGCATTTTTTATTAACACCATTTTGCAGTACATACGACTTTTTTAAACCGTTTTTATAAAAAAAAGCAAGGGAAGCAAAGTGACCAAAAAACAGCAACTCTGGCAATATGATTTTAATAGTTTGGCCTTTTATGGACGTGGCGATATCGATTGTTTACTTTTTTTATTGCAATGAACTATTTTGGTGAATAATGGAAAAAGGTGTGTTTTTTAAAACTATGTTATATATTTTTTTAAGATTTATTTTCCAAACTATTATTAGACATATTTTATTACCTTTTTTTTAGCCCTCCTAGAGGACTTAAACATGCAATACAACTTGCCAAGGCTTAAGACACTGAGGCCTTCAATAAGCCCCACTCCCTTTGTCATACCGCTCAGATGCTGCGGTAGCTCTTGACTGCGGTACCGAACATAGATATCAGTGGGCAGGTGCACACAACTAAGGCTTCGTTCACATCTGTGTTGGGATTCCATTCATGGGTTCCGTCTGAGCTTTCCGTCAGGGGAACCTATGAACGGAATCCAAACTGAAACAAACGGCAACCATAGCGCTATTCATTCCGTCAAAACGACGGAACCCTTAAACAACGGTGACAAACGGAAACCATTTTCACCGGATCGTCACCACTGAAATCATATTACAGTAGCAGCATCAAAGTGGATGAGATTTTAACAATCCCATACACATGCTGCTGAAACTTTGCGTGCAGACGCAGCATATCAACTTACGTTGCGTATTGGTTGCAGATTTGTCGCAGACTTTCCCCATTAAGTTCAACTGGGAAGTGAAAAGCAAGTCTTGAAAGGAACACATTCCATTTTGAAAAAAAAAAATTGATGCTCACTGCTCCTGGCTTTCCCATAAGGACGTCTCACTTCTTTCCCTTCTGATCTTAGTGATGCCCGCCTCCTGGGATGACGTTTCTTCCCGTGTGACGACTGCAGCCAATCACAGGCTGCAATGGTAAACCTCGGAGAAAACATCATCCCAGGCCGGGAGGACCGACACCAGCACTCGGAGGAGTAAAGTTTGCTATAGGAGACCAGGGAGAGGTAAGTATAGACTTTTTTTTTCTCTCTCCTCATCGGGTGTCTGCAGCAGCAAACAGGATTTGGTGCAGACTTTAGACCGGAATTCACTGCTGTAGATTCTAGCAGATAGGCTGCGAAGTTTTACGCAGCGTATCCGACCCGTGGGAACCGGGCCTCATTATTTCTACTTAACTTCTCAGGCCGATTCGCTTCACTCAGCCTCTTATCTCTAAGAATCTGTCATCTGTCTCCTGCATCACACACAGAAGTCTATGGAGAGGGAAGGGGGGAGGAGAAGGCGGCTAATTGATTTATTACCTCACTCTGAACAGTGGTAGAGGATTATCTAAGCAGATATAGCAGTATCAAAAGCTCTAGGTGTAGCAGAACTAAAGGGGGTTTTACACTGGGCGATTATCGGGCAGACAAGTGTTCATAGAATGCTCGCTGCCGGTAATTGCCCTGTGTAAACAGGGTAACGATCTTCTGCTGAACGAGCAAACGCTCGATCATCTTCTGGTCGTATCGTTTTAAAAAAGTAAAATATTGTCGTTGTCGGCAGCACATCTTGGTGTGTAAACTGGGAGACGCGCTGCAGACCAGATGATAATGTATGGGGACGAGCGATCACAGTAACAACCGCTCGTCCTCATCCATAGCTCCGTGTGACTGGAGCAAACGAGCGCCGATCTGTGATGTCTCGTTGATCGGCACTCGCTGCACCGGCCGATTATGGGCCAGTGCAAAAGGGCCTTAAGAAACTGCGGTTTGTGTGTCTCTCTTCCAGCAGCTTCCTCTTTGTGTGTCTGAGTTTTTTGTGTCTCTTTCCAGAAGTTTCTTATAATTACTTGCACTATTCATTGATTAATTTTTTTTTCATAATTGGAGGTACGCTTTCAATTTGCTAAAAATTGTAAAGCTTTGGATGGACCTACCCCCTTCGCCCCCTCCAACCATTATCATAGCTTTTATTACAGCAGGCTGAGCCAAACATGCGCTTGCTGGTGATCTGGGAGAAAGGAGAGTGGGATTCCTATGCTGTATTGTCTGCTGGGAGAGAACACTGGCTATCAGTAGTAGTAGCCAGCAGATGTTCTCTCCTAGCGCAGTCTCCGAGGAGAGGGGATGGCACTACATTAATGCTCACACATTTCCACCACAATATTGTCCCGAAATACTGTATCTCTACGCCAGGACATTACCACCGGACAGTATAGTGGATTATACTCATTTACCAAGAACATTACCGCCTCTACACAAACTTCCCACTAAAGCAGCATTCAGATTGGCGTAATGCGGGTGCTTTATTGCTCCCATATTATGGACGATACTTCTGCGGTTCACATTGGCCCCCTGTCGGAGCCAAAATCAGTGGAGGAGTCGGAGGAACAAACGAGCAGTAAAGAGTGCATATTGAACATGAACCGAGCATACCTTTCAATTATTGTGAAGAGGGACAACTGATGCGGTGCGCGAAGCAGCAAATTTTTTCCCTGTTAAGCCACGCCTCTAACATCACCCAATCCCCGCCCATACACGACCAGCTCAGCCCACACAGTATCATGCTCCCATAGTGCCTCCCCACAGTATAATGCCCCCATATACTATATTGCCCCATAGCTGCCCCCACACATTAAAATGCCCCTCTAGTGCCTCCCACACAGTTTAATGCCCTATAGTTCTCCTTCACATAGTATAATTTCCCCAAAGTGCCCCTAACACTGTATAATGCCCCATAGTGCCTCCCACATCCAGTATAATGCCCCTATAGCTGCCCCACACACAGTATAATGCCCCCATAGCTGCTCCACATACAGTATAATGCCCCCATAGTGGCCCTCCACAGTATAATGCCCACAAAGTTGCCCCCCACACATTATAATGCCCCTCTAGTGCCACATCGTTTAATTCCCTAGTGCCGGGACACCGTATAATGTCCCATAATGCCTCCCACACACAGTATAATGCCCCATAGTGCCCATCACACAGGATAATGCCCCATAGTGCCCATCACACAGCATAATACCCCCATAGCTGCCCCCACTTAGAATAATGCCCCCATAGCTGCCCTCACACAGAATACGTCACTATAGCTGCCCCCACACAGTGTGATGCCCCCATAGTGGTTTTTTTGTGCATAATAAAATACTCACCTAACCCCGCTTCCATGAAGAATGGAGGAGATCCCTCTGCTCCTCCGGTCTGTGCAGTGTTTAGCTCGGTGCAGACAGGCTGGATGACGTCACTGCATCGCACCTGTCCGCTCACGGCTGGCTTTACAAAGTGAATGGAAGAGCAGGGAGCTGACGGCTCCCTGCTCCACCACTGGATTCAACTGTATTTGCGTCCTGAGGACGCAGATACAGTTGAAACCTGGAATTGCCACAGAACTGAAAAATACCGGCCTCCTGTGAGGGCGATAAAAAAAGAAAAATACCGCCACCGGCCTGACCATAAAAACACCGGTCAGGCCGGTAGAATGCTGGCCGGATGGCAACCTTAGTCATGGAATCTGACTGACAGAAAACATTATTTATATATCTTCTTGACATTATCCAAGCCCCATCCTCCCTGTGTCCTATTAGTAACCAGCAAGGAGGAATTCATCATTCTAAAATCATACAATGCTGTTTGGATATATTTCGTACAATGACTCCGCAGCGGCTCAGGACAGCACTGCTCTATTGTTATGTATGGCAGCACAGGCTTCAGATGCGGCCTAGTAGGGAACACTAGGGGATCTCTGTACCGGCACAATTCAGGTAAATTAAACTTTGCGGGCTCGTAGAGATCCATAACAGACCAAAAGCTGACTTTTTTTTGATTTAATGACTGGAGTGACTGTTAGTTTCTCACCTGTTCTGAAAGGCAACCAAGAGTCGGGGGTCCAAAATATTTTCCTCTGGCTCCCATGTATTATACCTGAAAAGCAAAATATGCCAGATTACCCATTATCTACTTTTTTTTCTTTAAATTAATTTTCTGACTAATGAAATGTTTGGTAGCTTTCTAATTTTCTTTGTGTTTCATCTCCTGGCCATTTTCAAGATCTGTGCTTGCTGTTAGTGACCATAGCCCTCAAACACTCACATGGCCCTTCTAGGTGCATAAGGCTGCAAGAAACATGTTATAAACTTATGTCCAGATGTAGGAAACCCCAGAGTGGCCACAAAAATTAACCATGGACACCCCATACCTGCTAGCGGTGCCAATTAGTCCCGGAGTCATGCCTACACACAGTGGCTTTGCCCTAAAAGTCACCTCTACTCGGGGTGCTAGAGATCACCAGACAAGTTTGACAACAACCCATAGATATTACACCCCAGAATATCTATCTTAAAGAGGTTGTGTGGTTTCAAGAAATTATTGTTAATCCTTGTATAATTAAAAGTTATGTAAGTTTCCAACATAATTTCTGTATTAATTCCTCATGGTTATCAAGATCTCTGCTTGTTGTTATTTAGTAGGAAAATTGATTGTTCGCTTCCAGTGGATAAAGTCCTGTCCGTGGTCATGTGATGGACACACAGCTGCTGGGATCGTTAGATGACACAGCTCTGATAGACAGAGTGTAACTGTAACGAGCCGTGCACCTGTGTGTCCATCACATGACCATGGACAGAAATTTTTATCCATCGTACTCTACACATAATTCGAACTCCATGAAAATTTGGCAATCTTGAAAAGGGCTTTTTGAAACCTTCATGAACCTTCTTTGGCACCGGTTTTATTGTTGGTACAATTTACTTGGATTTGCACCGTATTTTGATTATAAACAAGTCATTTAAACTAAACCTTTGAACTCATTTTTTTTTTAATAAAGCAATGTTTAAGGCTATGTTCACACCTGCGTTGTGTTATTCCCATGTTCTGCTTCGTCAGAGAATTGATGCTCCCCATTGAAGTCTGTGGGCCGACATAGAGAATCTCCGCACACAATAGCATAAATTGACATCCTGCAGGTTTGGGTCGCGCACAAGAACACTTTTTCACGCAACTTTTCTGCGCTTTTTTATTCCCGCAGTGTGTGGATAAGATTTGCAAAATCTTATCCACTTTGCTGCTATTCTAAATGCTGCAGAATTTCCGCAAAGGATTCTGCTGAAGAAATTCTGCAGTGTTTATGCGGCGTGGGAACCGAGCCTTATACTTACTATGTGCCTTTCATTGCTTGTACTTTAAGGCCCCATGAACACGACCGTGCCCGTAATCACTGTCCGTGAGAACAAACACGGCCAGTCGCGGAAATCCACCCGCATTTGCGGGCCGTGCTCCCATATAAAGCATGGGAACACGGTCTGTAAAAATCAAAAAGTAGGACATGTTCTATCCTTTGCGGAGCCTTTCCACATATACAGGAAGGTGTCCGTCGGCCACAGAAATGAATGGGTCCGTTATTACGGATGGAATCTACGGTCGTGTGCATGGGGCCTTATATCAAGAAACAGATTTGACAGAAAAGAGATAAGAAACAATAGCTGAACTGGTCATACACTTTGTGATATATATAGAGATATATATATATATATATATATATATATATATAAGCACACATACATACACATATATATACACATGTTGTAATTATATAAATGTAACTACGCCTTAACAGTTAAGCGAGCCGTTAGGGTATGTTCACACGGCAGCATCCATAACGGCTGAAATGACGGGGCTGTTTTCAGGAGAAAACAGCCCCGTCATTTCAGCCATAACGGCATGTGCAGGCGTCTTTCACTGCGTCCATTACGGACGTAACTGGAGCTGGTTTTCCATGGAGTCCATGGAAAACGGCTCCATTTACGTCTGAAGAAGTGACATGACACTTCGTTAGCGCGGGGGCGTCTATTTACACGCCGTCTTTTGACAGCGACGCGTAAATATACGCCTCGTGTGAACAGACAAACGTCAGCCCATTGCTTTCAATGGGCAGATGTTTGTCAACGCTTTCAAGCCGTATTTTCAGACGTAATTCCAGGCGTAAAACGCCCGAATTACGTCCGTAAATAAGCCGTGTGAACATACCCTTACATTTATACAGTCTTAAAATTACAATTGGCCCTTTGAAGGCAACCAAAAGGCTGATGTGGCCCTCGGTGAAAAGGAGTTTGACACCGCTACTTTAGACAATGGTCTCTGACAACAGAAATAAATATACTTAAACCATGCACCCTCAGATTGGTCGAGGGGGCACTTTTACTGCCATAGGGAGAGGGGGTAAGAAGCTGCTAGGAACCTCTAATACCCCTCATCTGAAAAGCGAACAAAGTTTTTGTGGGAGCAAGAAGTTTCACCCCCAAACCACAGAAATTTGCCTAAATAGAATGTCTCACTCCGTCGGTTAAATAAAGACATTGAAAAAGTTTATGTTAAGTTACCGGCTTTGCAGATATCAAATTGTAAGGATAGGGACAGATGTGAGCGCAATCTCTACAGTGTGGTGGACCATACTGCCACATATATATATATATTCACTTACTGGAAGAGCAGTTTTGTTTTTCAAATAAAAGGTCCATAGCGTCATATACCCTACCTGACATATAATATACAGAAATACTAAAGGCTAACGCATACAGCGGTTATATGGCCGAAGGAAATGAAGAGAGAAAGAAAAAAGGAGAGAAAGCAGAAGAAAAAGAGAAGCGAAAGAAAAAGAAGAATAGGAAGAGAAAGAAGAATAGGGAGAGAAAGAAGAAGAGAGGGAAAGAAGAAGAATAAGAAGAAGAAAAAGAGAAGCGAAAGAAAAAGAAGAATAGGGAGAGAAAGAAGAAGAGAGGGAAAGAAGAGAGGGAAAGAGGAAGAGAGAGAAATAAGAAGAAGAAGAAGAGAGAGAAATAAGAAGAAGAAGAAGAAGAGAGAGAAAGAAGAAGAAGAAGAAGAAGAG
Organism: Rhinoderma darwinii; assembly: GCF_050947455.1. Classification (NCBI taxonomy): domain Eukaryota; kingdom Metazoa; phylum Chordata; class Amphibia; order Anura; family Rhinodermatidae; genus Rhinoderma; species Rhinoderma darwinii. The sequence continues at coordinate 48,048,743 of NC_134699.1, forward strand.
AGAGAAAGAAGAAGAAGAAGAAGAAGAAGAAGAAGAAGAAGAAGAAGAGAGAGAGAAAGAAGAAGAAGAAGAAGGAGAAGGAGAGAGAGAAGAGGAGGAGGAAGAAGAGAGGGAAAGAAGAAGAGAGGGAAAGAAGAGAGAGGAGGAAGAAGAGAGGGAAAGAAGAAGAGAGGGAAAGAAGAAGAGAGGGAAAGAAGAAGAGAGGGAAAGAAGAAGAGAGGGAAAGAAGAAGAGAGGGAAAGAAGAAGAGAGGGAAAGAAGAAGAGAGGGAAAGAAGAAGAGAGGGAAAGAAGAAGAGAGGGAAAGAAGAAGAGAGGGAAAGAGGAAGAGAGAGAAATAAGAAGAAGAAGAGAGAGAAATAAGAAGAAGAAGAAGAGAGAAATAAGAAGAAGAAGAAGAAGAGAGAAATAAGAAGAAGAAGAAGGAGAAGGAGAGAGAGAGAGAGAAGAGGAGGAAGAAGAGAGGGAAAGAAGAAGAGAGGGAAAGAAGAGAGAGGAGGAAGAAGAGAGGGAAAGAAGAAGAGAGGGAAAGAAGAAGAGAGAGGAGGAAGAAGAGAGGGAAAGAAGAAGAGAGAGGAGGAAGAAGAGAGGGAAAGAAGAAGAGAGAGGAGGAAGAAGAGAGGGAAAGAAGAAGAGAGAGGAGGAAGAAGAGAGGGAAAGAAGAAGAGAGAGGAGGAAGAAGAGAGGGAAAGAAGAAGAGAGAGGAGGAAGAAGAGAGGGAAAGAAGAAGAGAGAGGAGGAAGAAGAGAGGGAAAGAAGAAGAGAGAGGAGGAAGAAGAGAGGGAAAGAAGAAGAGAGAGGAGGAAGAAGAGAGGGAAAGAAGAAGAGAGAGGAGGAAGAAGAGAGGGAAAGAAGAAGAGAGAGGAGGAAGAAGAGAGGGAAAGAAGAAGAGAGAGGAGGAAGAAGAGAGGGAAAGAAGAAGAGAGAGGAGGAAGAAGAGAGGGAAAGAAGAAGAGAGAGGAGGAAGAAGAGAGGGAAAGAAGAAGAGAGAGGAGGAAGAAGAGAGGGAAAGAAGAAGAGAGAGGAGGAAGAAGAGAGGGAAAGAAGAAGAGAGAGGAGGAAGAAGAGAGGGAAAGAAGAAGAGAGAGGAGGAAGAAGAGAGGGAAAGAAGAAGAGAGAGGAGGAAGAAGAGAGGGAAAGAAGAAGAGAGAGGAGGAAGAAGAGAGGGAAAGAAGAAGAGAGAGGAGGAAGAAGAGAGGGAAAGAAGAAGAGAGAGGAGGAAGAAGAGAGGGAAAGAAGAAGAGAGAGGAGGAAGAAGAGAGGGAAAGAAGAAGAGAGAGGAGGAAGAAGAGAGGGAAAGAAGAAGAGAGAGGAGGAAGAAGAGAGGGAAAGAAGAAGAGAGAGGAGGAAGAAGAGAGGGAAAGAAGAAGAGAGAGGAGGAAGAAGAGAGGGAAAGAAGAAGAGAGAGGAGGAAGAAAAAGAAGAGAAAGAAGAAGAGATTTAATAACGGGATAATCCGATGCCAAACCATTAACAGCAGCTTGTATATGTGTGTGGGGGATGGGGTATGTCTCCATTGCAGAGGGTTGTGTTGTTATATAGGCACTTACTTGGAGGACCAGCCGCGCCATTTCACCAGATATTCCACACGGCCCTGCAATAGAACATACGGTGTGACTGACGGCCAAGTGGGATCATGGCGCATTAGGAGCGGCGCCCGCCGGCTTCTTACCTTGCGGATTCGCCTCTTCTCGATGCTTTCTACCGCAAACACATGCTCGCCAGCGGCAGGCAGCTCCATCTTCTCCGCCTAGAAAAGGCCAAAGCTCCGAGTGTCTTCAGAATCCTGAGGGTACAAATCAGTGCTCCGGTCTCTGCCACTTGTAACCCCCGACTGTCAGCACGACAGAAGACCACCGCTCATTCCCCCGTTTGGCTTATGGAGTAGAGCGCTGGAATGAGTCCCTGGCTGTAGAATGACAGTGAAGAGCGCATCACCGCTTCTCCGTGTCACGCTGCGTCCTCTCACTCTGTCCTGGAGCTGGCGTTCAGCAGCTCCTGACATCACATGGGCGGAGCGTCCAGCTGTCACCGAGCAACAACGGGACGCCGTGATTGGCTAGTAGATACGGTATTTCCCGCCCACCTCAGCAAGGAGCGAGAAGATGGGGGAAGGGAGGAAGTACCGAGCTTTCCGCCATGCACAGACAAAACTGCAAGCGGTGCAGAGAACATCTGTGGGCGGGTGCGCTCAGTCCCCTGTCACGTTGTGCTGTATATCACTGGAGCTGTGAGTGATAAAGCATCAAAATGCGGTGGACATCATCTTATCCATGCGCTGTAAATATGTTTTATGTATTTGTTTACTAAAGATGGAGGCAAATAAATAAATCAGCCAAAATATCCCCCATATCATAATAACCGGATATATCGATCGCTATATGTATAGACCAAGACCCTCCTGATGCTGTCTGATCGAACTGAAATCTATTTGAGCTACGCAGTTTCCGTAAGCCCCATAGAAGTGAATGGTAGTTACAAAAATAGCGTAGCTCACAAGCTACGCTTCCTCCGTAACTGCCATTCACTACTATAGGACTTACAGAAACTGCGTAGCTCAGCGGGTTGCGCAGTTTTCGTACTCCCGACCGTATAGTCAGGAAGTGGCCGGGAGGCGACTGCAGCAGAAAAATGGTAGAACGGGGTTTAGGAAGCCCTGGTCTAGAGATATGTGCAGAGGTGGGCCCCACATCTATCTGACAAGTCCTGTGGATATGTCATAAATGTCCCTGATGGAAAAACCCCTTTAAGTATTCCTGTTATGTATTGTTCTACAACTATTGTGACCAGGGCCGCCATCAGAAATTTCTGGGCCCCATAAAGCCAAGGAGTCTGGGGGCACAAAGTAAAGGGGTCAGCGGTGAAAAGCAAACTAGTAGGGTCTCTTCGGAGGGGCAGGGCAGAGACAGCTGGTGGGTATCATAGGGCAAGGTGGAGAGACTAAGCCCTTATTCACATGACCGGGTTTCCCGATCGGGTGACGGCCGTTCATTAATCGGCCGTCACCCGGCTGCAGTAGGAACAATAGACCCCTAATGGGGCTATTCACACGACCGATTTTTTGACGGCCCAGGAAACCCGGCCGGGGATTGGGGATTCCGACTCCTACAGGAGAAGTGAGTGACTACACTGTCCATATATGGACACACCGAACAGATAAAAACAAGGGGACATAACACACAAAAACACTGAAAAAGGCCATACTTACAAATGGAAACAGACAGGTCAGAAACGCTGATGGAGGAGAGTGAACAGGTGCTTTAAATAATAATAGCCACTCCCACTAGTCTTGAGGGGAGTGGCGTGTGGTGCATGGGATGTGTAGTAAGAAATAATAAATGAATAGTGTATGTGCAAGTGATAATAATAGGGGTGAAATATAGGGGGCAGTAATGAGTAAAGTGCATCAATAAAAATAAATGAATAATGGGGTACAAGTGTGTGAAACATGGAGGGATAGTGTGTAAGTCATGAGGCGCAGCGTGTATATCCAGGCAGAAGCCTATTTGTGACGCCTTGATAGTTCATAGAGCGGGCTGCCCTGCTTGCTATGCCAAACAACAACACACCATGCTCTCCCAGCATCAAAGACCCGGCTGTGTCCAAAAGAAGCAAATATAAAGTAAGAATGAAAAATACCTGGGGTATTAGTAATGATTTTGGCCAAAAGGACGCAAGCTCGCATGTTTCACACACTTGCACCCCATTATTCATTTATTTTCATTTAGGCACTCTACTCATTACTGCCCCCTATATTTTCATATATGACACAGCGACGTCACTCACTTCTGAAGCGGAATCCCCGACCCTGTGGCCAGGAATTCCTCTCCAGGAGTAGTGAGTGACTACACTGTCCATATATGGACATTGAAGTCAGTGACTTCTCCTGGAAGGGGGGGGGGGATGGGTGCAACCTACAGAAGGCTGTGTGGCATTACCTACAGGGGACTTGGTGGCATTACATAAAGGGAGCTGGGTGGCATTACCTCCAGGGAGCTGGGTGGCATTACCTCCGGGGGGCTGGGTGGCATTACCTACGGGGGGCTGGGTGGCATTACCTCCGGGGGGCTGGGTGGCATTACCTCCGGGGGGCTGGGTGGCATTACATACAGGGGGCTGGGTGGCATTACATACAGGGGGCTGGGTGGCATTACCTCCAGGGGGCTGGGTCGCATTACATACAGGGGGCTGGGTGGCATTACATAAAGGGGGCTGGGTGGCATTACATACAGGGGGCTGGGTGGCATTACATAAAGGGGGCCGGGTGGCATTACCTGCAGAGGGCTGGGTGGCATTACATACAGGGGGCTGGGTGGCATTACCTGCCGAGGGCTGGGTGGCATTACATACAGGGGGCTGGGTGGCATTACCTACAGATGGCCGGGTGGCATTATATAGGGCTGGGTGGCATTACATACAGGGGGCTGGGTGGCATTATATACAGGGGGCTGGTGTGGCATTACATACAGGGGGCTGGGTGGCATTACCTGCAGGGGGCTGGGTGGCATTACCTGCAGGGGGCTGGGTGGCATTACCTACCAGGGGGCCTGTGGCATTACCTACCAGGGGGCCTGTGGCGTTACCTACCAGGGGGCCTGTGGCGTTACCTACCAGGGGGCCTGTGGCATTATCTACAGAGGGAAGTGTGTGGCAACAAAATTAAATTAAAATTTCACTCTGTGACCAGGGATTCCACTCCAGGAGAAGCCCTTGACGTCACTGTCCATAAATGGACACAGGCGACAGGGGCTTCTCCTGGAGTGGAATCCCCGGCCATAGCGTCGGCAACAGGGGGATTCTACTCCTTCAGGGAGCTACAGTGGCGCTATCTACAGGAAGGGGGCTGTGTGGCACTACCTACAAGGGGGCTGTGTGGCACTACCTACAAGGGGGCTGTATGACACTACCTACCAGGGGGCTGTGTCGCACTACCTACGAGGGGGCTGTGTGGCACTACCTACGAGGGGGCTGTGTGACACTACCTACAAGGGGGCTGTGTGACACTACCTACAAGGGGGCTGTGTGACTACCTACAAGGGGGCTGTGTGACACTACCTACAAGGGGGCTGTGTGGCACTACCTACAGGGCGTCTGTGTGGCACTACCTACGAGGGGGCTGTGTGACACTACCTACAAGGGGGCTGTGTGACACTACCTACAAGGGGGCTGTGTGACACTACCTACAAGGGGGCTGTGTGGCACTACCTACAGGGCGTCTGTGTGGCACTACCAACAGGGTGTCTGTGTGGCACCACCAACAGGGCGTCTGTGTGGCATTACCAACGGGGAAATTGAGTGACGGGCTGATGGTCATTTTACTTTGAGGGGAGGGCTGATGGTTATTTTACTGTTAGTGGGGGGGCTGATGGTAATTTTACTGTGAGTGGGGGCTGATGGTAATTTTACTGTGGGTGGGGGACTGATGGTCATTTTACTGTGAGTAGGGGGGCTGATGGTCATTTTACTGTGAGTAGGGGGGCTGATGGTCATTTTACTGTGAGGGGGGCCGATGGTCATTTTACTGTGAGGGGGGCTGATGGTCATTTTACTGTCAGTGGGGGGCTGATGGTCATTTTACTATCAGTGGGGGGCTGATGGTCATTTTACGGTTAGTGGGGGCTGATGGTCATTTTACTGTGGGTGGGGGGCTGATGATCATTTTACCGTGAGTGGGGCGCTGATGGTCGGTTTCCATCTCTGAGCTCCAATTGATATTAATAGGAGGCAGAAAATTCCTGCGGCGCCCCTTTGGAGCTTTTTTTCCTGCGTCTTTTGTATTCGCTTCAACGGCTTAAAAAAAACACACAAAAAAGGGTCACACAACGCTGTCAATTCCTGAAGGGATTTTGAGGCAGATTTTTTTTGTCTTACAAAAAACGCTGTGTGAACATGCCCTACGAGTGTAGTGCTGGTTTTTAGCCATTTTCTGTCTCTCTCTAAACATTTTTTATTTTTACAGTGCTGCCTTGAGTCCGAAAATGTTGGGAAACTCTGTACTAGGCTACAGGATCACCACGGCCGACGCAAGGATCCCGTCGTGGAGCAGCTCAGTTCATCGTGGGAACGGGGCCTAGGTGAGTACAACTTTTTTTTTTGTTTGGGGGCACTGTCTACGAGGGGGAGGTGGGGGCTGTATGGCACTGTCTACAAGGGGGAGGTGGGGGATATATGGCACTGTCTACAAGGGGGAGGTGGGGGATATATGGCACTGTCTACAAGGGGGAGGTGGGGGGATGTATGGCACTGTCTACAAGGGGGAGGTGGGGGATGTATGGCACTGTCTACAAGGGGGAAGTGGGGGGATGTATGGCACTATCTAAAGGAAGGCTGTATGGCACTATCTACAGGGGGGCTGTGTGTGGCAGAAAGGGGAGGGGGGCATTATACTATGTGGAGGTCACTAAGTTGACATAATACTGTGTAGGGGCACTTAGGGGGCATAATACTATGTGGGCACAATTAGAGGACAAAATACTGTGTCCTTTGAGGGGTTATAATATATTTTTATTATACTGTATGGGGGGAACTAAAGGGGCATTATACATTTTTATGACGCATTTTTTTATGATGAGGGTCGGGCGCCGAAAGATAATTTTGCACGGGGCGCCATCTATCCTTAGGACGGCCCTGTCACTACCCACCACAGGTTTGAAGGCTATGTGAACCTTTGAATGTGGTTTTTGTTGTTTTACCAGTCTGTTTGGTGCTACTTTGTAAATACTTTTTATTAAAAATAATTTTTACTTTATGAGCTACAGCTGCTTTGTATCCTGTATACAGAGCAGCTGTATCATGCACTGAAACCTTTATCTGTCAGGTCAGCGGGACCGAGGGGTTCAGTGTCAGCGGGTCCTGCGGGTCTCTGACACGCAGGATCGAGCTGTTACCGATCACATCTAAGTTCATAACTTAACCCGTTAGTGCCACTGACCTGACGGATTCAGGTCTCCGCGCGCAATACAGCTGCTCTGTATACAGAATACAAAGCAGCTGTATCTCCAAAAGTAAGAATTATTTTTAATAAAAAGTATTTACAAAGTTTCATAACACACACTAATAAACTTTTTTATAAGGAAGAGAAGAGGTTTGGATCCAGCACTGTATGGGATGTAAAACGGAAGCAATTTCCAAGTTTAATAGTCCTTTTAAAAGAAATCCAGTAGTATGGAGTCCTGGTGTGAATAAAGCGGGTGGTGGTATCCTCAGAGCCTACGCGTTTCGGACGGCTTCTGCGTCCTTAGACTTGGCTGTGATATTTAAAAGGACTATTAAACTTGGAAATTGCTTCCGTTTTACATCCCATACAGCGCTGGATCCAAACCTCCTCTCTTCCTTGTCTCCTACCGTGTGCCGACACGAGGATCCGGGCGCTATTAGCGACACATTCCATTGTGTCAGGTGAGCTGGAGGATTCCTCCCCCCTTTCCAAACTTTTTAATATATATAAAAAAAAAAAAAAAGAGATGTACATAGCCTTTAAGATCTCTCCCCCTCCCCCACGTATCCTCTCTCCTTCGCCTACCCCTCCCTTCAGATATCCTCTTTTCCCCCAGTTATCCTCCTCCTAGTATAATGTCTCCTTCAGTGTCATCCACCCTCCATTATTATCTCCTCCCCACTACACCATCATCGCCCTGTCCCCATTGTCATCTAAAACCTCATAGAAGGCAAGTGTTTTCGCTGTGAACCTGCCACAAAAAACGCAACATCTTCTATTTGTTGCAGGTTTTACCTCCCAATTGAATTTAATGGGGAAAACTTGTAACAAATAAGCAGCGTTTACGCAAATACAATTGAAATGCTGTGCAATGTTTCTGCGCGTTTTTTTCCGCTCAGTATTTACGCAGCGTGTGGATGAAATTTGTTGTATCTCATCCACTCTGGTGCTACTGTATCTGCTGCGGATTTTCCGCAACGAATTCCGTTGCGGAAAAACTGCAGTATTTACGCAACGTGTGAACTGACCCTTAGTATTGGAGCATCAGTGGGTTAACAAATATGTGACACTAGAACTGAACTTCTAACATTCTTCTATTCTGTGCATATGTTCCAAGTAAATCAGACTAGTAGTAGTGAAATTGGTTTTACTTGTCTCCTCAGTATAATCCAGCAGATAACCGCACGCTCTTGCCGCATGTACATGAAGTGAGGAGTGAAGTGAGGAGTGCCCAGCGACATGTACTAAATATCACAGTTTGGTTACATAATTAAGACCACTTCATTATGACCCTGGGATTATAAAGTCTAATAGCCAGTTTTGTTATATCTGCAATACTTGCAGATATGTTACACGTTCCGTGCAGTGACTTAGCTATAGGGGTGCAGTTGTGACCGGGCCCCTAAGCATGATTTAATAAATTCTCTATGCCCGTGACGCCGGCACTACCTGGTAATGGGCAGGGCTCCTTAGATGTCACGTTCGCATGGTACATTCGGCGTCAGTGGGGAAGAGCCGGTGCGGAAGATCCTGGTACGCAGATACAGTTGAATTCAGTGCTGGAGCAAGAAGCTGCTCCAGCATTTACTGTTCAGTGAGCCATAAGCTTTTCGGCGCAGACAGGCGCAATTTAGTGATGTCATCGCGCCAGTCTGCACCGAGTCACTCATAGCACCGGCCAAAGGAGGAGAAGGATCCCCTCCTCCCGTCGTGGGAACGGGGATAGGTAAGTAATTTTATTATTATTTTTATTATGCACATATGTGGGCATTATACTTTATGGGGGGCTGATATGGTTGCAGATATGGGGGCATTATATTGTGGGGCAGCTATCGGGGCATTATACTGTATGAGGACAGTTAATGGGGGCATTATACTGTGGGGCCAGCTATGAGGGGCATTATACTGTGTGGGGCAGCTATTGGGAGTTTTATACTGGTGTGGGGTGGCAGCTATGGGGGGCATTATACTGTATGAGGGCAGCTATGGGGGCATTATACTGTGTGCGGATGGCTATTTGGGCTATGGGGGCATCTATGGAGGGCATTATACTGTGTAGACAGCTATGGGGAGTATTACTGTGTGGGGTGCAGCTATGGCGGACATTATACTGTATGAGGGCAGCTGTGGGGGCATTATACTGAGTGCGGATGGCTATTGGGGCTATGGGGGGCATTATACTATGTATGGGGCAGCTATGGGGGGCATGAAAACCATTTCCATCAAATCCGTCACCATTTAAATCAATGGTGAGGCAAACGGAAACCCATTTTTTGTTTAATCAGGGTTCCGTTCTGACAGAAAGCTCAGACGGGACGCCGTTACGGTGCCGACGGAGATGTGAACGAAGCCTAAGCTTCGTAAAAACGGAGATCTGTTATCTTCCATGCTATAGCACATGAATATCATAATTGCGGTTTTCTTTGTATAAGGCTTTATTCTGACAAACTTGTGTGAAATCGGCCGCGTAGAACATCAGTTTTTTATGACCGATTTGCACCCATGCGGGACCCGTTTTCACGGATCCCTCATAGATTTGAGTCTATTGAGGGATCCGTGAAAACTTGACAAAAACAGGACATGTCCTATTTTGTTACGGGCCCTTCACACGGGCCGTTAAAACGGCCGTGTAAAAAGCCCCATAGAAATACATGCAGCTGTTTGACTGCCGTTAAAAAAACGTCCGTCACACGGACGATTTACACGTTCGTCTGAATAAGGCTTTATGGTATTGAGAGGATTAGGAACCTTCAGGGTTACTAACTGGTTTTAGACAGTCTCTTAACTGGAGTACACTGGTGTACTTTACCTGTTCGAATATACACTTGCCCTTTGGTACTACTAATAAAGTTCAGACTTAGTTGCCTTATTGTATACTATTTGTAGTTTTGATATTTGGATAGTTGTGTTCTGGCCCAGGGGGAGGCTCCCCTGTAGAAAGCCTGTCACCCACACAGAGATCTGCGCTCTACTGGATAGAGTGAAGGCTTTTCTTTCTTTCCCTATCTTTGGAGGTTTGACCTTCTCCTACCAGGCTAGCCCCAGGGTGAGGACGTCCTCTGTATTTTTCCCCATTTACTTTTCTTTTTCTTCTCTTTCATTCTTCTATACACCACTCTTTTTTGTCTTTCTTTCTTCCTCTGCCTCCTTCCTGTAACGGCTGCTGCTCTTGCTCCGCGCCACAGCCGTATACTTACCTCCTCGCAGAGTGTCCTGGATCCTGTTCAACGCCGTGTAACTCTTAGTCAGGTCTGCTCACGGCCTCCATCGCCGTTCCCCTCCCGCTCTTTTCCTAGTGCACGCACACTGATCCTTACAGTCCTAAAGGCGCAGCATGCCGAATCTGCTACTTTCCATGGGTATAAAGAGGCACATTGACAGATCAATTAGGTTCATCCTAGCTAATCTAGTAATTCCCTATGTTATACTTTGTTGGATTTCCTGTCATATACTTCTGCTTGTACCTTTGACTATATTTGCCTGCCCTGACCTCTTGCTTGTTGCTGCGGTACCTGACCTTGCATTCTGTCTGCTGATTTTGTAGCATGCGGGTTTACGTTGGCAAAGTCCAGATTCCTGTGTAGGGTTAAAGGGTAAATATCTGAACGTGTCTTCTTGCTTAAATGCCATATTTACTTCAGCTTCTCCTGTGGCTCCAACGCCACCAGCTTAAGCTGCTGCCTTCAGTGCTGAATTTCATCTACAAACCCCTCCCCCCCTTGCAACTCCAAGTCGTGTAGGGGGTTCTCGATTCATTTTGAGGGGATGGCGCATCAGTTTGCTTCTGACCGGGCCTACAACTTGTCTCTACTGTCTGGAGAGGCGCTGGCCTTGGCATCACCATTATGGGAACAAAAATGATCCAATCATGTTCAATATTCAATTATTCCATATGACTTTCAAAAAGGTGTTTGATTAACAAGGCATCATCTGTAGCTTTGTCACTACTCAAGCTCCACAGGGGGCATTTCTACTGTAGAGCAATATGCCATCCAGTTTCGCACCTTAGCTACAGAGATACAGTGTGTCACGGCTCTGGGTGTATGTGGACCGACTAGGCCGCTCCACCATAGCGGAGTAGCGCTGGCCGAACTACAGTCAATGAAAGTCTTTAGAATTAGAGTACCTTGTAGAAGTTCTGACAGACACGTGGCGTAGCAGACACTTTGGCGTAGCAGATTCTTGGGTACAGACGACACGTGGCACAGAAGACACTTGGCGTGGCAGAGAATGAACTCGACTCCAACACTAGACTTTGCTCAGGAACAAACACGATTACAGGATATAGGAACACTGGGAACAGGATCCAGCTAAGGGACCATTTGCTAAATGAACATGGGAAGACACAACAACGCTAAGGCACAGGAAGGAGGGCAGGACGGACTTAACTAGGACAGGGATAGGCTAGGGAAGAATATACTGGTGTGCGCGCTGGCCCTTTAAGAGGTCATCAGAGCGCGCGCAAGGCACAGACGGGCGCAGTACATGCTGGCGTCCCCAGGGAGGAGGAGCAGGACGCTGGCAAGAAGGTAATAGATGCTGGTGGCCGCTAGAGGAAGCCGGATAGCGGCGAACAGTGGCCGCCCGTGCTAAACAGTTGAACAACAAAACTCTTGTTGCTACATTTTGGGAGTCTAGCAGGCCGCATCAAGGATGAATTGGCAGGTTGGGATCTACCTTCTACACTGGACAATGTAATATCCTTGGCCAATTGTATTGATAATCTGTTTCATTTGAGACAAGTAGTGAAGGACCAAGTGCGTCGGGTACCTTGACTGGCACCCACCTTTCAGAGACCTTCTAATCTCCACCTCTGCTCATCCAGATGAACCCATGCAGGTGGAGAGAATTAAGCTCTCTACTGAAGAATACTTAAGAAGACGCATTAATAACCTGTGTCTGTACTGCGGTGGCAAGACACGCTTTGTAAATTATCGCTGTCCAGATGGACTGGAAATGCATGAAAATTTGGAGACACACTGATGCAAACGGCCATGAAAAACTGACAGTTGATCAGTGTTCTAATAGCCATTTTATTTCGACTGTCGTGTGAATGTTGCCCAAAAAAAGGTTGTCCCGCAAAAAATAAGCCCTCACACAGCTCCTGTGTAGCGTGTGTTCCAAAACGGGGATAAGATCAGGCACCATTTATCAGTGCGACACTGGCCACACATCTATGGCTTATTATTTATATACCGCATTATTATACCCTCTTATTATGCCCTGATGTACTCTGCCCAGCTTACATATGCCCCACATTATAAACTGAAATACCAGTAAAACCCCAGACAGAAAAACTACCAAGCAAAACCAGGGTTTCAAGAGCCAAATCATGCTCCCTCCCTTCTGAGGCCTAGAATGTGCCCAAACAGCAATTTACTTCCACATATATAGCATTCTCATACCCAGGAGAACCCGCTTAACAGTTTATTAGGTATTTGTCTTCAGTGGCACAAACTGGGAATAACATATTGCTTATCATTGGAAAATTGCAATTTTCGCTTTTCACCATCCGCTGTGCATTAATTTCTAATGAAAAAACAGTGCAGAAGAGGGGCCGGAAGTTCCGGCTCGTTCAGGCATGGACGAGCTCAGTCTTCTACCTGTCCATGTCGTGCGGTACCATGGACGAGGGCGGCGTGACGGCGGGGGATAGCATTTTCTTCACCTGGGGGCGTGGCTTGCCGCAACTGGAGAAAGAGGCAGAAAGCCTGAAGACATTATATTAGTAAGTATCTTGTTTTGCCTCAAGCCGCATATCCGCAAGACTCTGTATGTCGTCGTGGGAATTTACTTCCCGAACGAGGACGTACAGTTACTGAGTCTTACCCGGTGCACATTGTCGGGAGGTCAGCGGTCTCGGACAGCTGACACTCCACTGTTGCCGGCCAGCAACTGTTGCCGCTGTTTTCGGCAATTGACCCCTTAAATGAGGCACATCGGCGCCCCCCACGATTCAATGCAATCGCAGGGGGTGTCGATGGTTTGCATGGCAACTGGAGGCCAGACGATGGCCTCCGGGTCTGCTATATATGGAAGCCCATAAAAGAGTTTGTGTCAGAGTGACAAAAATAGTTATGGTTCTCAGAATACAGTGACACAAAAAAAATATATATTTTTTTTTAAGTGATTTTAATGTGCAAACGCTGCAAAACATAAAAAACTATATACATATGGTATCGCCATAACCTTATCAACCTGCAGAATAAAGTAAAATGTTATTTATAGCGCACAGTGAATGCCGTAATAAATAAAATTTAAAATGCCAAAATCGCTGGGTTTTTTTTGGTCACCATCGCTTTGAGAAAAATAAAAAGGGATCAAGAAGTTGTATGTACCAAAAAATGGTACCAATAAAAACTACAGCTCGTCCCATCAAAAATAAGCCCTCAAACCGCTCAATCGACCAAAAATTCAAAAAGTTCTGGTTCTCAGAATGTGGTGAAACAAAACAAATAGTTTTTTTAACAAATAGTTTTTTCTTAGTAAAAGTAGTAAAATATGAAAAAACCTATATAAATGTTGTATCACCGTAATCGTATAGACTAGCAGAATAAAGTTAAGTTGTTGTTTTCCCACTCTGTGAAGCCCGTAAAAACGAAACCCTAAAAGCAATGGGAGAATCACATTTTTTTCTAATTTCAGCCCGAAAGAATTTTAGTTTTAGTTTCCCAGTACATTATATGGTACTTTAAATGGTGTCAATAGAAACTACAACTCCTCCCGCAAGAAATAAGCCCTCACAACACTCTATTGACAGAAAAATAAAAAAGTTCTGGCTCTTGGAAGGCGGGGAGTGAAAAATGAAAGAGCAAAAAATTGATAAATCCTGAAAGGGTTAATTAATTTCTAATGAAAAAAACATTTATGACAACATGTGGGGTATTGCCGTACTCGGGAGAATTTGCTTTACAAATGTTGGGGTGCTTTTTTCTCCTTTAGCTCTTGTGAAAATATTTATTTTTTACATTTTTGTGGAAAAAAATGTTGATTTTCATTTTTACGGCCTAATTCTAATAAATTTTACAAAAGACCTGTGGGGTCAAAATGCTCACTATACCCCTAGAAATATTACTTGAGGGATGTAGTTTCAAAATGGGGTCACTTTTGAGGGGTTTTCCACCATAGGCGTATAGGGGTTTAGCACAGGGGGCAAAACATCTGAGTGGGCCCCAACCCAGTGTGCCCCCCAACGCATGTTTACAACTGAAGAGGCACTTTCTTATTTTAGTAGTTATCATTCTGAATGAGCAAGAGTGCTGTATATGCTGCTATATTTCCCATTCTTACTGAAGTTTAATCTTTTCTCTGACAGAGGAGTTTGCATTAGAAAGTGTTGTAGACTTCTCAAAGTAAATGAAAGAATATATAAACCCCATCATCCCTGTATATACCAGTCATCAGCCCTGTATATGCCAGCCATCATCCCTGTGTATAACCTCTATCATCCCTGTATATACCAGCCTGGTTGGTATATACAGGGATGATGGAGGTTATATACAGGGATGATGGAGGTTATATACAGGGATGATGGACGTTATATACAGGGATGGTGGCTGGTATACACAGGGATGATGGCTGGTATGCATAGGGATGATTGGGGTTATATACAGGGATGAAGGGCGGTTATATACCTTGAAGACTTGATGCTGTTTTGAAGGCAAAGGGTGGTCACACCAAATATTGATTTTGATTTAGATTTCTCTTGTGTTCATTCACTTTTTGTATTCTGTTAATTGATAAAAACAAACTATTAACGCTTCTATTTTTGAAAGCATTCTTACTATGAAGCATTATCTACAACTGCCTAAAACTTTTGCACAGTACTGTGTATCTCAAGCTTAGGTCACCACATTTCCTGTCTATCACTATTCGCGGGGCCGCTGTTCTAGCCAGATAAGCCAATACCCTTCCGTTTTTATCCTCTTCTATAAAAGATTATCTGCCTCTGTGCTAAAATATTTTTCTGGGTATAGTCTGTCAAATGTCAATTTTACATTTTTTCAGCACCTAGCCACCGTGCCTGGTTATCTCTACTAGGTTTCCTAATATTCTTTCACTCAATTCTAATTCCAAAGAGTTGCATGTCATTGACCGTTCAGCTTTAGGAGTTGATATTGGTCAGACTAGGACAACGTTCATAACACCCTTAGGGCACATTCAGAAATGGCGGAATTACTGTTGAATTCCGCTGCGGCCATTCCGCAGTGGAATTCTGCAGCAGCCGTTTTTTACATTTGTGTCTATACATTTATAGGAAACTTAGTTCAGACGTTGCGGAATATAGGCTGCGGTGCAGAATGTTTCCTTCGCAGCATGCACATTATGTTGCGGAGAAGAAACGGAATGTCTCTGCGGATTTCAGCCTTTGCAATGCAAAAACTGAAATCTGTGGCAAGTCCGCTGTGATATCTGCAACGTCTGAATTACCTGTCAAATATGCAAATGTTGCTGCAGATTTGTTGTGTAATTGCCCCGAATCTGCACCGTTTGCAGCGGAAAAATTCTGCCACGTCTGAACATGGCCTTAAAGGTCTTCCACTCTGTTAGAGGATTAGAAGAGCCCTCGTTCACCCGCCAATACACATATCTACCTGCCTGATCTATTTGAACTGTATTTAGCTGAAAAGGAAGGGACCTACTCACCAGAACAGAGACTCACTTGTATGTCTAGAACAAATAGCATGGCAAGTAAGGCTTTTTTTTTTGTCCTCTCAACTTTGTCTCTTGTAATATGACCGTATCAGGGCTATACCCCTTTAGGTAGTTAGTCTAGAGACCATTTAATTTTACAATTGAGACCCGGCACATTCCATAATATTATTATACAGGTAGCCATGTATCCTGCCAAAGTGTATTGAAAAGTCATAGATTAGCAGAAATGTAAACGCCCACAGACATACACACCCATATGTAACATAACCTAGAACCTTCCACCACCCTGCCCAAACGTACCCAACCTGTCTGAGCTCAGAGTCCTGAACCATGAACTGTAGCAAACCATATCAAAGCATATAGGGTTAGACAATACCTATGTCACGTAATATAGCAAACTATTAACTGTGACGTAGAAAACAACAGTGGACTAATCTCCATTTCGTGTCCATCCAGTACAGCAAAGAAATGAGGTGTCCCTCTAGGAGCTGGAACGTGGTACGGCCTCTCATTTTAGTAAGTCTCTGAGACCGTTTAAGTCCGTTTGTAGATGATTAATCTTTGCCGTCAGGGCAGCTTGGCAAGCCACTATGGTGGTCTTGATTTTGTGTCCAGAGCCCCAGTGTCAGAGGAGACACTTGTCTTCCGTCTGGCTCATCCCGTCTACTGGAGATGTGGCTGTGGGGGGAGGAAGCATGTTTGTTTCTTGGCCCATATAGTATTTATATGTCCATCAAGTCCAACCCATAATCCTACCATGTTAATCCAGAGGAAGGCAAAACTCCCATGAGGTTGATGCCAATTGCCTCATTGGGGGAAAAAGTCCTCCCTGACAAATATGGCATCAGAATAAATCCCTGGGTAAACGTCCCATCTCGTGATTCAAGTACTTATTAAAATTTTATATTTTTCAAGAAAGGCATCAAGGCATCTCTTGAACTTGTTCAAGGAATCAACCAACACAACATTCTGTGGCTTTTTTCCTCTAGACGTAGGGGATGCCCCTTGTTAGAGGTCTAGGATAGGCCCTCTGCACACAACCGTGCCCGTAATCACGGTCCGTGATTATGGGCATGGCTGGCCACGTACTGCCGCGGACAGCCACCTGCATTTGCGGGCCGTGCTCCTATTCTAAATTATGGGGGCACGGTCCGTAAACTAAAAAAATAGTACATGTCCTATCTTTTGCGGAGGCTTTCTACGGCCCGGACACCTTCCCGTAAATATACTGCAAGAGCTCTGGCCAGGGACTTCTGTCTTGAGAAAGCCCTTGACATCACTGTCCATATATGGATAGTGACGTTGGGGGCTCTGTGATGCTAGAATCCGTGGCCAGAGCGTCGGCAAGGGGCATTCTCTACGTCTAGAGGAAAAAAGCCACAGAATGTTGTGTTGGTTGACTCCTTGCACAAGTTCAAGAGAAGCCTTGATGCCTTTCTTGAAAAAGATAAAATGTTAAGTACTTGATTAAAAGTTTTTATTGTGCAAAAGTAGTAAAACATAAAAATATACATATTTAATATCGCTGTAATTGATTTGACCTATGAATTAACGGTAACATGTTATTTACGCAGCATGGTGAACAAAATAAATTGAAACAAATGCCAGAATAGCTGGTTTGTTTTTTATGACCCCCCCCCCCAAAAAAAAAGTTAATAAAAGTTAATCAGTATATTATATGTACCCAAAATATTTGCCCGGCCTGCGCTCCCTTCAACACGGTCTGGCATCTGGGGGGAATGCAGAACACGGAAAAAACATTGATCGGTGGGAATCCCAGGGATCGGATCGCCACCAATCCAGTGGATAGGTGATAACTTTTTGTGACCGGAATACCCCTTCAAGGCCAAAATAGACCTGGTCGTTAATGGGTTAAGTTGCTTAAAATAGAACTCAAACAGTCCCACAGCTCTCCCCATAATAGTGCTAGCCACACAGTACCTCCCATAAAGGTACCATCAGTAGGATTTAGCTGTCAAGCATGTTTCTGCCCTGATGTTTGTGTCCTGATGGCTGGGGGATGCACAGAACGGCATCTCAGGTTGTACACCCCTACCCTAAATTAATCAGACCGCTTAATAAATTCAGACCCCCAAACCGGACCCCTAAATAAATTTGACCCCCTACATTAAAAACCCAGACCAAACCAGACCTCAGACTCCTAAATTAATTAGACCCTAGACCAAAAATAATAATAAAAAAATAAGTGGGACCCCAGACTCTTATATTTAACACTCATACACAAACTTCACACACACGAAATTCCTCCTTTGCGGTGCCTGGGTGTAGGACATGCAATCCCGATACCACAAAAAGTCCTGCACCTTTTCTAGATGTGGTCATGGCAAAAATGCAGCGGTTTTGCAGTAATTTACGTAGAACCACGTCAGAAACAATGCAGTTCTTCTCAAATTACAGCAAATCTGTTTTGTTTTGCCACGATTATGCGCAAATTGCATGGGTTTTGAACAAATGTCATAAAATGCAGGGCACGGCATCTTTTTATAAATTTGCCGCCCCCTTCAATCAGGGAAGAGTAATGTCTAAGGTGAAGTGACAAATCAATCTTTTCTTTATAGTTTTTTAAAATTTTGGGTTTACTACTGGTTTTGGCTAAAAAAGACGCAACAAAAACTGCATACTGTACCCAGTATACTATACCCAGCCTAATGGTATGTTCACATGGGCTATTTTCAGACGTTTTTCGGGCCGTAAGCGTCCAGAAAAACGGCTGAAAAATCGTAAACAGAACGCCTGCAAACATCTGCCCATTGATTTCAATGGGAAATACGGCGTTCTGTTCCGACGGGGCGTTATTTTACGCCTCATTTTCAAATAACGGCGCGTAAAAGACGCCCCGTAAAAAGAAGTGCATGTCACTTCTTGAGCCGTTTTTCATTGACTCAATAGAAAAAGAACTCCAAAAATGGCCGCAAAAAACCCTAGTTGCTTAAAAAATGGCTGAAAATCAGGAGCGGTTTTCCCTTGAACACAGCTTCATATTTTCAGCTGTATTTTGTTTAGCATGTGAACATAGCCTAAGGGTATGTTCACACGTAGTCAACAAAAACGTCTGAAAATCCAGAGCTGTTTTCAAGGGAAAACAGACCCTGCTTTTCAGACGTTTTTTTACCAACTCGCATTTTTCGCTGCGTTTTCACGCCGTTTTCGCAGCGTTTTTTACGTCCGTTTTTGGAGCTGTTTTCATTGGAGTCTATGAGAAAACAGCTCCAAAAACGTCCAAAGAAGTGTCCTGCACTTCTTTTGACGAGGCTGTATTTTTACGCGTCGTCGTTTGACAGCTGTCAAACGACGACGCGTAAATAACAGGTCGTCTGCACAGTACGTCGGCAAACCCATTCAAATGAATGGGCAGATGTTTGCCGACGTATTGTAGCCCTATTTTCAGACGTAAAACGAGGCATAATACGCCTCGTTTACGTCTGAAATTTGGCCATGTGAACATACCCTAAGGGTGGCTTTACACATAAGCATTTTTAGGAAAAAGAAGACGATTTTTTTTGTGGCATTTTTCTTTTTTTTTCAAATATTAATTTTTCGGTGAGTTAACAAATGCAGAATGTAGAGTCCTCAATTTAAGAGTATATCAAAATGTTGATAATATATGTTGAATAACAATTGTAGAAAACAGTATGCAAACCAGTATTAGGATCTGTTCACATCTGCGTTGGGGTCCTGTTCTGATGTTCTGTCAGTGCTTTCCGTCAGAACGGGACCCTCAACAGACACAAATAGAAACCAGAGGTTTCCATTTCCATCACCATTGATTTCAATGGTGACGGATCCATTGGCCATGGTTTCCGTTTGTCTCTGTTGTGCACCGGATCCGTCATTTTGCCGGAAGCAATAGCGGATGGGGATGCAAAACCCGCAACAGAAAACCCAGTGTTGCGACTTATGCGGCGTATTCGCACCGATTACGCCGCAAAAATCGAAACTACGGAAAAAAAATAATCAGAATTACCCAGAATGCCCTCCTCCTTCCTGCAGTCCAGCGTCCTAGGATGACGTTGCACATGGGCTGCAGCGTCATCCAGGGAGGCCGGACAAGACTACGATGGAGGGAATGACCTACGTAAGTATGAGCGTTTTTTACCGGAATGTTTTTAGCAGAAATTCCGTCCGAAAAAATGCACCACAATGTGGTGCAGTTTTCGGACAGAATGTACTGCAGGTTCCAGGTCGGATACACAGCGTATCCATCCTGTGGGAACCCGGCCTAAAGGAGACATTTTGTATTGCAGATGCGGGGTGATGTACGCACTATGAAATATCATGAGTCATATCTTGGTATGTGCTGACTGAGACTGCTTTAGTCAAATAAAGCTTAGCTTCTAGTAAATCTTTTGTGGTGTAATCAGAAAATTGAGATGAGCCTTTAGCAGCTCGCGTGGATTCACTAGACCAATCTATGCAAGTTCTGATAACCCTATAGATGGAACTTATTGAAGTCTGGGTAGATCTAGATTTTTTTTTAAAAAGAGTTCTCGTTTATGATCAAATTTGTCGAAATCTAAGTGTCCCATAACTTGGCCAATGTAATTATGCATCTCTAAATATACCAAATGCCTCCCTACCAGGATTGGAATTTTTTCATAGGCTGCCGGAAAAGACAACACTTTATAACTAGAGTCTAACATGTCAATCAAAAGGGCACATCTCACAGAAAGGAGTTGTCTACATATATCAGGTGGTTTGCCCATTAAGAAGGCTGGGTTTCCAACTAAAGGGAAGTAATATGAGTAATTATATGGTAGTTTGTAAAATTTTCAGATCTGTCTCCATGCCAGAATAGTAGACCGGAGTAGGGGGTTGTCCTTGACCACCAGAGGAATAAGTTCAGTGTTGAGATGCAACATGGCTTCTAAACGATATTGAGGGAAACAATTCCTATCTTGAGGTACATTGGTGAAGTGAGAGGTGCCACGAAACCAGTCAGCTACTGTATATATCTTAGGTGTGCTGCAAGAGAGTATAACTTTAGGTTTGGGAGATTGACACTATCGTCAGCTTTAAATTCTTGTAATTTCTATGTACTAATTCTGTTAGCCCATCCACCCTTCCGAATGAAGGTCCGAATTTGTTTTAGTAAAAGTTTGTCATCAGAGGATTTGAGTAAAACAAGCAGTGCTTGTAAGGCATAAAGGATCTTAGGGAAAATTATCATCTTTATTAAATGACAATGCCCAGAGTATGATAAATGAAAATGTTTCCATTGAGAGAGCAAAGATATGGTATTGGCTATAACCGGGGTAATATTTAAATTATATAGATGTGATAAGTTAGAAGGTAGTTTAATACCCAAGTAGGTAATAGAAGTCATTTGCCACTTGAATGGAAATGAGTCTCTCCAACCTCTTGTGGCAGCCTTAAATATTGGCAATGTGTCACGGTGGGTATGTGGACCCACTGGGCCGTACCGATGTAGCAGGATAGCAGCTGGCAAAAATGATACCAAATCAATGTCTATTGTTCGAATAAGGGTACCTGTGGTAATTCAGAAAGTAGCGATGGTAGGCTCGGATGGGACCTTGACAGCAGGCAGACACCAGGAGCGGAGTAACAGAAGGCGTAGTATACGGCACAACATGACTCCCACTCTCTATGGCACAGGAACAAGGTAGCACGGGATACAGGTAGCAGGAACTGGAACACTGGGAACTGGAAACCACTAAGGGACCATTTGCAAAGACTAACACGGGTAAACACAACAACGCTCATACGCTGAAGGAGGGGGCAGGGCCCTTCTTATAGTCCAGGGTGATCATGGGCTAATTTGACATGCTATTTAAGTGCGCGTGCTGGCGTCTCCTGAGGAGATGTGGGCCAGCGTTCACTGATCCATGTCTGCAACCGTCAGGGGGTGAGTAATCCCGATGGTCCGTGGCCATGGGTGTTACACAATGCTTCAGATTTATACAAACTAGAGAACAAAAGAGTCCATAATTATCGAGTATGGAAAATAGACAATCTTTATTAATAACAACACAAACAGAGAATCTAAAACAAATCTGTATCTGGATCACCAATATACATGTACATTAATCAAAGATATGTACACACATTATATATAGCATGAGAAATCAAATTGATGTTAGCTCCAATATGGGATATATCTACATAGGTAGGCATGAGTCAGGATAACACAGAAAGAAAGTGTAAGAAGCTCAATGTTGAAGCTTATGCTTACTTAAAGTGACTAGTGCATTAAGTACACAACATAAGACCTGGCTGAGCATAGCTAAAGCACTTACCCATGCTTAGGAGAGTATTGGTATGACCCTAGGGGTCCCTTGATAAAGCTACATGCGAAACGCGTGTCGGGGCGCTACTTCACACCTAGGGTCATACCAATACTCTCCTAAGCATATATATATATATACTCTCCTATACATTATATATAATGTGTGTACATATCTTTGATTAATGTACATGTATATTGGTGATCCAGATACAGATTTGGTTTAGATTCTCTGTTTGTGTTGTTATTAATAAAGATTGTCTATTTTCCATACTCGATAATTATGGACTCTTTTGTTCTCTAGTTTGTATATTTCATTGTTAGAGTCCTTATCTCTAATAACTTGAGTGGGTGGTTGAGATTTGCCTCCCACCCAGATACTTATGTGTCCTGTGAGACTTTTTGTCTAAATATTCAGATTTATCATAGTTTATCAGAAACCCTGAAACTTCCCCGAAGTCTTTTATTATTTCCATTATATCAGGTAATGCTGACTTTGGGTCTGATATACATAATAAAAGATCATCCGCATAAGCCAGTGTTTTCGTTTCATATGAGCTGACCCTAATGCCTGTGAAAGAAGGTAGAGTTTCTAATATTTCGAGCAAAGGGTCTAAAGCCAAGGTAAAGAGTAAATGGGATAAGGGGCAGCCTTGTCTGGTTCCTCTTTGTATAGCGAAGGGACGAGATATGCAGTTATTTAGCCAAATTGAGAAAGTGGGATCATCATATAAAGATTTAATTGTAGTTATAAAATCTTTTCTAAAATGGCAAAATTTCAATAACTGGATTAAATACGACCAGGAAACTCTGTCAAAAGCCTCATCTGCATCAAGACTCATAAGTATAGCTTTATGTAATTTAGCAGGGCGTATAGAAGCTATTGTCCCAAGTGCCATTCGAATGTTAGGTTATCGATTTTCTATAGACAAATCCAATCTGTGAGGGGGTGAGTAACGCAAGAATAATTAATTTGTAGACGGGTAGCCAATATTTTAGTGGAAATTTTAAAGTCGGTGTTTAGCTAAGAAATTGGTCTGTAAGAGACAAGGAGGTCTGGATCTTTTCCGGGTTTTTCCACATTTTTTGCAGCAAAAAACATTGCAGCCAGATGTTAACTGGAAATCAATGGGAAAATAGAGAACACACTAAAAACATTGCATTTTTTAGGTGGAGTTTTATCTCATTTGTCTTGAGTTTTTAGGTCAGTGATGTTTTTCAAAATAGGCTGATTTTTTCAAGAATTTTGTTGCGTTTTGCTCCCATAGATCTCCATAGGTTGTTTTTGGCTCTTTAAAGAAAGTGTCAATGTGTGTTGCGCTTTTTTTATGACGTTTTTGGTGGCTTTTTTCTGAATTTATCATATGTTGCAAAGAGAACTCTTTGCATCACATAATCTTTGAATTGCATGATTAGCAATGTGAAGAACTCCATCTAAAGAAATGCAGGTAGTAAAACACACTATTGGCCAAAAACGGCATAAAAATTGCATGTACTATTTTAAAAAACAAAAACTGCATTAAGACAGCACCAATCTTAATAAAAATCAAGTTGAAGTAAAATGCAACAACTTTATTAAGAGGCACACGCATTTTCGGCTGTTCAAGCGTCACTCAATTAAAAGGAACGCCAGCCAGGAGCTGGCATAGTCTTTCGCTATAATTTACGCCAGTTTCAGGTGTATATTATAGTTAATACAATGGGGATGCGGATGGCCACGCTACCTTTCACCAAGCTTCACATACTTTTTTGAAAAGTGGAGTGGAAAGAAACGGCCCAAAAGTCTAAATTTTTACAACTTTTGGCCGTTTGAGATATTTCTACGCCAGAAAACTTTCCCCCATAAAGTGTGTGTGAAAGAAGCCTAAGGCCTTGTTCACGCAGTTCAGATTCGCTGAAGATATTGCACGAATTCTTAAGCCAAAGGCAGAATTGAATCCAGGAGAGGAGATACTTTAAGGGCAGAAACACACAGGGCGTATAAGCTGCGTTAAAGTACACGGCGTGTCTGTCCTGGAAACTGCAGGGAATTTCGCCCGAAAAACCGCACCAAATTACAGACAGGAAAATTACCACACTGCACGGAAAAGTGCAATTAATTAATCAATTAATTTAAGCGCAAGTGTATTAGTAATCTGATTTGTGTAACATTTTTTCTGGACTTCTTTTATTCGAGTTTCCAGTCTTTGTTCATATCCCTAAAACAAGAAAAAGTGGGCTTTTTTCTTTTTTTTTGTTTTAAAAAAAATATGAACAAACATCGAATTAAATGACCTTGAATCTCGTAGATTTTGGCAATCTGAAGTTCAGCAGCCTTTCATTATGGTATAATTTTTATGAATTTACAATTCAGCAGAAATCTTCACTGGTAAGTGAAGTGTTTTAAGTTTACATGCAGTTGATTCTTTTTCCCAGATGCCTTTTTTGTTTGCACAATTCCCATAGGTCCCAAATGTCTCATCTCCACATCTGCTGCTCTTGAAGCTAAGCTAGACATAACAATGATGCAGTGTTCAAGGTAGATTGCATGACCTTACATCACCAATTCCGCCCTATGGACACAGGAGGGGACAAATTATCCTACTATTGTTTTCTCAACCAATATGAAAACTGTCTTCGTATAGTTAGTACTAGATAAGGCATTTTGGGGTATGGTATTGGTGTCACAGGATTGGAGGACGGCTGAAGTTGTTCCAATATTTAAGAAGGGTAAAAAGGTGGAACCGAGTAACTACCGTCCAGTAAGTTTGACATCTGTGGTATGTAAAGTATTTGAGAGTATTCTAAGAGATGAACTGTAAACGTATATAGCGGTGAATATTCTAATAATTGATAACCAGCGTGGATTCATGAAAAACAGGTTGTGCCTAACCAACATGCTCGGTTCCTATGAGTTGGTCAATGCAAATCTGGATGTTGGTCATGCGGCTGATGTTGATATATTGGGATTTTGCAACAGCATTTGATACTGTACCACACAACAGTCTTGTTCTGAAGCTACAGAGGCAGGGACTGGGGGACCTGGTATGAACGTGGGTAAAGAATTAGTTAAAGGGTTATTCCCATCTACAAAAATCGAGCTATTAAGCTCACCCTTCTAAAGATAATAATTTTTGTAATTACCTGACTTTATCCCAGCGATGTCGTTTTCAGGATATTCTTGCTTGAAGTTGCTGTCAGTCCCTCTTTGTTTGTAGCTCGTTGTCTAGGGATCCGGCCAACGCTATTTACCTTTAGCGGTGGCCGCGCATGCGCAATGATATCCTCTCCGTCCTTAGGAGAGGATGTCATTTCTAGCATGAACGCGCATATCAGCGCATGCGCATTAGATGCCGGGCCGGCCACCAGTCAGGAGGAGGTCAGCGGTACGCTCAAGGTACTGCATGTAACGTGTGTGTGTTTTTTTGTGTGTGTGTGTGTGTGTGTGTGTATATGTATATATGTGTGTATATGTGTGAAGAGTGCTGTGGTGTTGCAATTCACGGTGTGTTCGTCTCAACTAGGCTTACCATGCCTGGTTGAGACAAAGATTCTCCCGATTCTGCTAGAACTACATTAGCTAGCAATGTCGGGAGCGCGCAACATCAAGCCGCTCACGCCCCTTTTTAGAAAAGATAACCAGCACTAGCGGAGTTATCAAGTTTAAAAAAAAAGGCAGTTAGGGAATTTTTTTTTAAAAAAGTGTTAACAGCAAATTATTTTTTATTTCATTTCAGCATAGATTGCCTAAAAAAAAAAAAATTGACTCAACTTGGGAATAACCCTTTAAGGGACAGAAAACAAAGAGTTGTTATAAATGGTACTTACTCAAAATGGGCTGAAGTCGGCAGTGGGGTCCAACAATGATCGGTGTTAGGACCAATTCTTTTTCATTTCTTTATTAATGACCTTGTGGATGGGATTGATAGCAAGGTTTACATTTTTGGTAACGATACAAAACTTTGTAGGATACTTAAAACTCAGCTTGACTATTAAACATTACAGAAAGACCTACCATATTTTCGGACTATAAGATGCACTTTTTAGCAAAAATAAATCTTGCTAAAAAGTACTTGTGTCTTAGGCCAGATTCACACGAGCGTGTGCGTTTTGCGCGCGCAAAAAACACGGCGTTTTGCACGCAAAAGGTCCATAAAAGCTGTGTGTCATCACCATATAGTGTGTGGCTGCGTGATTTTCGCGCAGCCGCCATCATTATGACACTCTGTTTTTATGTTTGTAAGCAGAAAAGCACATGGTGCTTTTCTGTTTTCATTCATAGTTTTGGCTACTGTAGCGCACATCACGCGCGGCACACGGAAGTTCGTCCGTGTGCTGTGCTCGGTTTTCACGCACCCATGGGCTTGAAGATTATACTGACTCATTTGCATCGACTATTTAGGAAAATCTGCGAAAAATAACATTTGCATAATAATTTGGAATGTGGTGTGAATTGAGGCTAAGTTGGAAAAACCCCTTTACGTGTAATAGAAGACGCAGCTCTGTCTGAATTATTACAGTTTATACACATTTATGCAGCACAAATTTGCAATTTCTTCCCATACAAAAATCCATTAAGGTCCTAGTCCATATCAGTTTTTTAAGAAACTGCAATAGTAAAAAGAAAAAAATACGGATATTTTGAACTTCAATATATTCAAGATACTGTACCAATGGGCTGGCTGATTTAGGTTTTCAACCTTAATGATGCAACCAATTTTCGTCTTTTCGTTTTTTTCCTCCCCGTCTTTCAAAAGTTTTTTTTATTTTTTTCATTAACATAGCCGTATGAGGGCTTGTTTTTTGCGAGACAAGTTGTAGTTTTTTATGGCAACATTTAATGTACCATCTAATGTACTGGGAAACTGAAAAAATAATTATACGTGGGGTCAAATGGTCAAAAACCAGCAGATCCGGTATTTGTTTTGTTAGGTTTTGTTTTTACAGCGTTCATTGTGCTGTAAAAACGACATGTTGACATTATTCTATGGGTTGATATGATTACGGCGATACTAAAGTAATATAGTTTTTATGTTTTACCACTTTTATAAAGAAAAAACTATTTGTTGAAAAAAAAAACATTGTTTTGTGTCGCCACACTTTTGTGGGGCAAGCTGTATTTTCTTTTGGTACCATTGTGGGGTACATGCGGCTTTTTAATAAAAAAATTTGTTATATTTTTTATTTTTTTAACGGTGTTCACCGTTCAGGTTAAATAACATTATATCGTAATAGTTCAGACTTTTTTTTCTCTAATTACTTTAGGGAAAAAATGGCTAAATGTTTTTTGTTTTTTTTTACTTTTTATAGATTTTTTGTACATTAAAATAACTTTATTTAACTGTTCTTTTATCATTTCCCCTAGTGGACTTGAACCAGCGATTCAATACTAATGTATTGCAGTATATCGTAATTTTGACAAGTTTCTATTAAGCCGTGCCTCTGGCAGGTCTTCATGAAAGCACAAAGATGGCAGACCTGGGGGCCGTGACAACTATTGGCACCCCGCAATCGCGTTGCCGTGGCAATGGGCGGTTTCCCTCTAATGCCTTAGATGCTGTGGTCGCTAATGACCTTGGCATCTAAGGGGTTCAACGGGCAGAAATCGAAGTGCTCTTTGATTTCACCTGTTGCTGTATTACACAGCCGACACCCGCTAAGTATGGAGCACACTCAGCCCGTGAGCCCACTCCATACTTCCCCTTGACGGCTACCAAGTACATGTATGTGGCATGTCGTTAAGGGGTTAACTGTACAGTACATGACGCTTTTGTAGATGTAAATGGGAGAAACACTTGCATTGTGCACTGGTTTGTACTGCTAATATTTCTAAACTGGAGGAGCTGCAGGGATTTAATTAATCTGATGTAATTTCTGTCTCTCGAGTCCATGTTGCTTCATTTCTTCAGGCGATCACGTAACTCTCTGATCAGGTGACAATAAGGAATGGCTGGAAATAGAGTCTAGCTGCATGTGACTGGCACCTTTGAGAGTCTTTAATAGTGCGTATTCTACCCGATGCCCGTGGATGATACAATAATTAAGTAATGTGATAAAACTATTGCATATTCTGTCCACACTAAAAAACGACAAGGTTAAGGTTAAAGGTAAACTAGAGTTGCTAGACCCATGCAAGTTAAATAGCATTATGTTATCGAATTATAAAAAATAAAACAAAAATTGATATACGAAAGTTCACAATATTGCCCACATATCTTTCTTATACCAGCGCAGTGGACACGTCTCTGCACGGTCTAATGGTACAAGTCCTGATTAAACACGGGCCCATACTATGTCCTATAACTTTATTGCTTAATGAATCCTGGGGCTTACATGAATCATGGGAGTCACATCAATGGCGCCATGTTTAGTCCAATTCTATAAGCTCATGCATTCCCTACACAGGATTCATTACACGGGCCATGCCATTTGACTGTAGAAATATTCTGCCGCACTGGCATAAGAAAAGGTATGCGAGATGCATTAAAGGGAATGTGTCGTATTTTATTTTACTTCCATTAGATTTAAGTGTATAGATGATAAAAAGGGTTTGGACTTTTTTTTTTTTAATCTGTAAAACTGTCCCTGGCAGTCAAATTGGAGACACAAAATACCTTCCTGTGTAGTCAGTACAACACGGTCATGTGCGTTTTATGGCAACTAAAATAATAGGAGTAAATTGATAGAGAAATCTCCTAGATTTTTACACAAATACAAAAAAAAATTCAAAAAATGTGTATATAAATAAAAACCTGATACAAATAATATGCCATTTCCCGACGATCTATTCCTTTACATACAATAATTGTACGATTCCCTATTTTAGAACTAAGGAATAGTTATTACTCAAGTACACACACGAAAACTTCACATGGAATGATGGGTTTAAGGCCTCATTTACACGAGCGTAATATACGCGCGTGCGACACGCGTGCTTTTCACGCGTGTCGTACGCACCTATATTAGTCTATGGGGCAGTGTAGATGATGCGTGAATTTTGCGCAGCGCGAGTGCGTTGCGTAAAACTCACGACATGTTCTATAATCGTGCGTTTTTCGCGCATCACGTACCCATTGAAGTCAATGGGTGCGTGAAAACCACGCATGCCGCACGGAAGCACTTCCGTGCGAACTGCGTGATTCGCGCAAGAGCTGTCAAAAGGATGAATGTAAACAGAAAAGCACCACGTGCTTTTCTGTTTACAAACATCCAAACGGAGTGTCAAATTAGAGATGAGCGCACCGAACTTCACCGGGTTCGGCTGAACTCGTTTTGACCGAACCCGTTAAAAAATGTTCGGGTACGCGACGGCTGGAGACAGTCACTGTCCACGGTGCTGAAAGAGTTAAACTGGTTCAGCACCATGGACAGTGACTTCCGATCACAATATACATGTACGTGTAAAAAAAAACAGAAGTTCTGACTTACCGATAACTCCCGGGTTCTTCCTCCAGTCTGACCTCCCGGGATGACAATTCAGTCCAAGTGACAGCTGCAGCCAATCACATGCCAAGCACAGGCTGCAGCCAATCACAGGCTGCAGCGGTCACTTGGACTGCCGCGTCATCCTGGGAGGTGGGGCCGGATGACAAGAGAGGGACGCGTCACCAAGGGAACGGCGGGGACACCGGACTGGAGGAAGCAGGAAGTTCATGGTAAGTTTGAACGTCTTTTTTTATTCACAGGTTGGTGTATATTGTGATCGACATTCACTGTCGAGGGTGCTGAAAGAGTTACTGCCGATCAGTTAGCTCTTTCAGCACCTTGGACAGTGACGGGCGTCGACTAGCCTCATCTCTATGATGGCGGCTGCGCGAAAATCACGCAGCCGCGCATCATACACGGATGACACACGGAGCTGTCAAATGCCTTTTGCGCGCGCAAAACGCACACGCTCGTGTAAATCAGGCCTAAAGGGAGAAATGTAACTAGCAACAGAGTCTCCTGAATCTAACGTTATTTTCCTTTTTTAAAAACACTTTTTTTTATTCAAGTAATTTATTTTTGTATCGCCGAATTCCAAGAGCCATACGATTTTATTTTTTTGACGGTGTAGCTGTATATGGGCTTGTTTTTTGCGAGACAACATGTAATTTTCATTTGTACCATTTTGGGGTACGAGGGAATTCTCGATTAACTTTTATTATATTTTTTCTGCAGGGGCTGTTAAAAAAAACAAAACAATTCCACCGTTATTTGCTTTTTTTTTTTGTAGGACGTTCATTATGCGGTTTGAATAACATGTTAACTTTATTATTTGGGTTGTTACAAATGCGCCAATACCATATGTTTATTTTTATTGTTTGTTTTTTTTTACGCTTTTACAAAATAAAACAACTTTTTATGGAAAAAAATGTTTTGTTTTTTATTTTTACTGTGCACTTTATTTTTTAATAAACTATTAAACTGTATTTAATTTTTTTGTTTTAGTCCCACTAGAAAACTTCACAAAGCAATCTTCTGCTGATATGTTTGGTATACTCCGTAAACCAAAGCGTTACTGCCTTATTAGGCAGTTTATGAGAACGTGGTTTTTGCACGGCCTAATAGGCACACAGTCATTGCAAACTATCGGCCGCCGGCCATCGTGTTCACATATATGTACGTGAAAATGCATTAAGGTGTTTAAGCACATTATTTTAGTTAATTCACATGCAATTCTAAATCATGCCTTTCCTGGGCAAAGATGAATTACAGCATTATTGTGTGAATCCAATGAGTTCCAAATTGTAGATTTAGTTCTCCACAGCATATGACTGTGTCACGTAGCGGGTTAGTGGACCCACTAGGCCGTAGCGGGGAGGCAGCTGGCTAAACAAAAGGAAACCCCAGCAATGTCCCGCACAAGGGTACCTGGATAGTCCAGACAGTGGCGCAGCTCTGGCACAGATGGAGATGGGTGCAGCAGGTAACGCCAAACGTGGTGGATGACATAGGTGCTGCAGGTTGCGCCAGACGTGGCGAGTTCCTCCGGACGTGGAAGATGACACAGAACGTGGCAGATGACACAGGACGTGGCGGATTCCTCCGGACGTGGCAGACGACACAGGACATGACACAACTCCGAGACTAATAGGCACAGGAACAAGGGACGGGTAACAACTGGAACGGGAAACACTAAGCGACCATTTGCAAGACAGACTAGGAAAACTAACAACGCTCAGGCAAGGATCAGAAGGCCTGGGGCCTTCTTATAGACCAGGAAATCGTGGCAGTTGATGATGATTTCCTTTGTGCGCGCGCTGGCCCTTTAAGGCACCCTTCGGGACACAGCAGACCGGAGCGGAAGTGAGCGCTGGCGTCTCCTAGGAAGGAGATGGGGACCAGCGCTCACGGATGCATAGCTGCGGGCGTCGGGAGGTGAGTAAACCCGACGGCCCGTGGCTATGGACTCTACAGACTGTATACACAAGAAGCAGAAACAGAGGTTTCCCGTGGACTATAGTGATGATAATTTCTTCAGACGAGCGTGTAACTCATCCGTGTGATTACCGATAAAACAACGGCCGTTCAAACGACCGTTGTTTCAATGGAGAGTGTGAAGGGTCCGTGAAAAAATATGACGTCCTATTTTCTTGCGTTTTCACGCATCCCTCCATAAACTCTATTGCCCGTCGGACGTGAAAAACGGTCGCGTTTCACGTCTGAAGTTGGCCATGTTCGTGTGAATGTAGCCTAATGCTATATTCAGATGAACCTGTGCAACACCGGACGTGAAAAATGTATAGCGGGATGGGTGAAAACGCAAGAAAATAGGTCATGTCCTATGTTTCCACGGACCCTTCACACGCTCCGTTGAAACAACGACAGTGTGACCAGCACCCTTAAAATACATGTGTCCGTGTGACGGCCGTTGTTTTAACGGCCATCACACAGACGAGTTACACGCTCGTCTGAATGAGCCCTTAGTCCAACACTGTGAAGTGCAGAGCCCTTATTGTTGAACAAAGGCATAAGTGATTTACTCAGGACCTGTCAATGATCAACCACTAGACCTCGATCTACTGGTAACCTACCTAGGCTAGAAAGTAACACACAAGTACATTTGGGTTGTGACCACGAGGCTGCAAATAAATTAGTGTGAAATTTGAAGCACTCTATTTTTTAGATGCAATTACGTAGTTACACATAACACAGTAGTATAGATGTAGTTTCAACCTTTTTCTCTAGAGTAGCCGTTTCATCTTAAACAAGGCAACCTGGATTTTTGTTACTATTCTGACTGACACATTCTTCCATCCTCTACGCCGATTAGTTCTTCTGTTGAAAAAAAAGCTGTGTTTCTGTTACTTTTTTATTAAAACTACATTTGCAAACTTACAATGAGATTGGAACATGTACACTAATGTAAAAAAGTTTAACACAATGTAGATAATTTATGCATATCAGCACAAATTGACCTCTGGAACCTTAAAAAGGCTATATAACATGGCTGAGCATAAATCTACGCAGTGTCTATTCTCTACGACAGGTGTTGTTTTTGGGTGAAAGCAGATTTTGTCTTGGCAGCGATGGACCATAGCTTCTTCGCTGTACCACCAATGATATGACTGGAGTTTTTGAAATGAACAGTAAAACCTGGGGACTTTCTCATACAATTAAGTAGGCTGCATTCATTTAATCTCAGGAATGAGGAACATCACCCAATATACTGATGTTGTTCGACGATAAGTGATGCCCCTCCCCTGATAACATGAGCCCCCGTTTTGGCGCTGTATCCAGTTGCGCCGACATCATCAGCGCTGGTCGTGAAAGGGAGGGGTGGGGCCGTGCCTCAGACTTTCAAAGAAGATCTACATAGGAAAGTCTAAAACAGCGACAACCATTTTAGATACCGGAAAGCGGGGGACTGGAACGCAGGAATGGAGGCCGGATCATTGAGCATCGGGGCAGCAGATAAGTTGACTGTACATTCGCTTTAAGAACCTTTTGTCGTATCCAGTAGATCTCTGCCACACCAAGGTTGCCTACCCCTGCTCAAATTGTGTTTATGTGTGAATGGTATGCTTCATTGGATTATAAAGGGGAAAAAATCCCAGCAGAATGGCTACATCTGATTATATTATTCTTCAATTCGGAAAGGACAACATATTGTGAAAATGCAATTTATTTACACTGCTATAAACTGGGTATTTTACATAAAATAACAGCCTTAAAGGGTAACTAACTTTTGACATGTCCGAAGTTTGGATTGGTGGGGGTCCGAGCACTGAGACCCCCACCAATCGCTAAAACAAAGCGGCAGAAGTGCTCGTGTGCTCGCTCATCCGCTTTGTTTCTGTTCTGCTTTTTCCGGAAATCAATGTATCAGAGTACGGGCTCAATAGAAAGTCTATGAGTCCGTACTCTGATACATCGGCTTTCTGGAAAAAGACGAACAGAAACAAAGCGGATGAGCGATCACACGAGCACTTCTGCCGCTTTGTTTTAGCGATTGGTGGGGGTGTCGGTGCTCGGACCCCCACCAATCCAAACTTCTGACATGTCACTATGACACGTCAGAAGTTTGTTGAACGTTTAGTTACTCTTTAAAGTAAATTCTGTATTTCCCATTAACGCTGTGCAGTGGGGAATCACTTGTCTAATAGTATTGGTAGTCATAAGTGAGGATTAGGTTTTTGTTTGTGCAATAACAATAAAGATAATAAAATAAAACAAAAAACAAGAAAAAATCATTATTGATTCATTTTAATTAGAAAACATTGATTGGTTAAAACCCCACTAACAGGTTTAATTGATTTATAATGCATGATGTTAAAATATGACTTCGGGTGAGAAAGAGGTACAGGATTGTGCTTCGCTGGCTTGATAACTAGATTTGAAAAAGTTCCTGAAATCTTCATAATCAAGACTCAATGTAACAACGACTGAGTTATCAAGCCAATGAAAAGGTCACCTTTTCTGACAAATATTGTAACATATAAAACAAAACTTTTACCAAACCAGTAATTCAAATTCTGGCCAATCCGCTGACTTTGTGGTATAAATATATGTTGAGGTTATGTTCGTGGATTCCACTTCATTGTGAATACAGTCATTTTGACATCTTGAAATATTATAGTTTGTAGGTGATTTCTCTATTTCCTAAAGGTGAAAACATCAAGTGATTTATGTTTTTTCTTGCTGTCTTTGGGTGAAGTTGGAATAGGCTCTTCTACAGTTCCTCCATACAAACAACTCTTGGAGTCCGGGTGTTTACCTGTACATTCAACTGTTGGTATATAGCCGCTGTCCCACATACCGGGACCACACAACTTACATAAGTCATGAAGACTGCAGGGAATTTTGGGCAAGAGACGAAACTGATAAAGTAAACTTCTTGCCTGTGTACAACAATAAAAAATATGTATTAGAAAGAAACTAGAAACTGCAGCACCTCTATAGTAATACAGAATATGGAACATATGTTTAACCCCTTGCGTACCTTCGACGTAATAGTACGTCGCTGGCCGCTTATTCCAGCGTACCTTCGACGTACTATTACGGCGCAGGAATAAACTGTCACTATGTGAAATCACATAGTGACAGAACAGCGGCGGCAGCTGTCATTGACAGCTAACCGTCTCTGCTACCGGCCTGGGGACCAATTAGCAGTCCCCAATGCCGGCGATTGCTGTGATTGGTCAGTCTCTGAAGACTGACCAATCACAGCCGCCTGTGACGTCGTCTGCCGGAGAAAGCTCCTGTCACTTTCTCTGATCTCCTCACTTCTGTGAGATACGTGAGGAGATCAGAGAAAGCGGTGTAAAAAAAACAAAACACTATTTTTATTAACCCCTTCCCGAAAATGGGCGTATAGTAACGCCCTGAGGATGAAGCGGGCACAGGAGCTGTGCTCGCTCCATCTTCATCGGATGTCGGCTGTAATATACAGCCGACATCCCTCTGCAACTACAGCGATCACTGTCCTCTCCGATCGCTGTAGTTTAACCCCTTAAATGCCGCTGTCAATAGCGACAGCGGCATTTAAGTGATTGATACAAAGGGAGGGGGCTCCCTCTGCACCCCATTGCCCCCCCCCCCCCGCGAAAAATCGCGGGGTTCTGATGGTTGCAATGGCAACCAGGAAGCCTAGCAACGGCTTCCTGGTTGCCAGGTACGGGAGCCTATTAGGTCCTGCCCAAGGCAGGACGTAATAGGCTCAACTGTCAGTTGTAAAGTGACAGTTACAATACACTGCACTACATCAGCACATACAGAAGTAGTGCAGTGTATTGTACAGGGGATCAGAAGATCAGATCTTCCAGTCCCCTAGTATGTGTAAAATAAAAAGTGAAAAAAAAGTAAAAAAAAAGTTTTAGATAAATAAATAAATACAAGTTTTACGTAATAAAAACAATAATCGCCTTGTTTCCCTGATCAAGCCCTTTAGAATTAGAAAAAAAATGAAAAAAAAAGACAAAAACTAGACATAATAGGTATCGCCGCGTTCGTATCGGCCTGACCTAAAAATATATCATATTATTTATCCCGCACGGTGAACACCGTAAAAAAAATACCATAAAAAACAATGGCAGAATTTCCTTTTTTGGTCACATTGTTTCCAAAAAAATGGAATAAAAAGTCGCGCGTAGCCAAACATGGTACCAATAAAAACGACAGTGTGTCACGCAAAAAATGTATGTACTCCGCACAGATTACATATGCCCCCACATTATAAACTGAAACACCAGTAAAACACTAAACAAAACTACTACCAAGCAAAATCTGCGCTCCAAAAGCCAAATGGCGCTTCTTCTGGGCCTGGCAGTGTGCCCAAACAGCGGTTTATGACCACATATGGGGTATTACCGTACTCTGGAGAACCGCTTAACAATTTATGGGGCGTATGTCTCCAGTGGTACAAGCTGGGCCCAACGCATTGGGCACTGAAATAGCATATATGTGGAAAATGTCAATTTTCAATCTGCAACATCCACTGTGCACTAATTTCTGCAAAACCTTTGGGGGTCAAAATGCTCACTACACTTCTAGATGAATTCCTTGAGGGGTGTAGTTTCCTAAATGGGGTCACTTCTCGGGAGTTTTCACTGTACTCGTACCTCAGCGCAATGCAACATGGCGTCAAAAACAAATTTTGTAAAATCTCCACTCCAAAAACGAAATTGCACTTTTTTAGTTTAGACCCTTGCCGTATGTCCAAATAGCCGTTTACAACCACATACGGGGTATTTCCGTAATCAGGAGAAATTGTGTAACACATTTTGGGGTGTCTTTTCTCCTGTATTCCTTGTGGAAATGAAAATTTCTGAGCTAAAGCTACAGGTTATTGGAAAAAAAAAATGTTTTCATTTTCACGGACCAATTCTAATAAAATCTATAAAACACCTGAGGGCTCAAAATGCTCACTACACCTCTAATTTAATTCTTTCAGGGGTATAGTCTCCAAATTGGGATCACATCTGGGGAATTTCTACTGTATTGGTACTTCAGGGACTCTGCAAATGCGACATGGCCCCCAGAAACCAATTCAGCAAAATCTGAGCTGCAAAATCCAAATGGTGCTCCGTCCCTTCTGAGCCCTGCCGTGGGTCCAAACAGCAGTTTATTATCACATAATGGGGTATTTCCGTAATCAGGAGAAATTGCTTTACAAATTTTAAGGTGTTTTTTCTCCTTTATTCCTTATAAAAATTAGAAAATTCTGTGTTTTTTCAAAAAAAAAGTCTCTTTTTATCTTCACAGACTAATTCCAATAAATTCAGCAAAAAACCTGTGGGGTCAAAATGATAACTATACCACTAGAAAAATTCCTTGAGGGGTATAGTTTCCAAAATGGGGTCACTTTTGGGGGGATTCCACTGTTTAGGTCCCTCCAGGGCGTTGCAAATGTGACACGGCACTGAAAACCATTCCAGTAAAATCAGAGCTCCAAAATCCAAATGGGGGTCCTTCCCTTCTGAGCCCTGCTGTGGGTCCAAACAGCAGTTTATTACCACATATGGGGTATTTCCGTAATCGCGAGAAATTGCTTTACAAATGTTGGGGTGCTTTCTCTCCTTTATTTCTTGCAAAAATTAGAAATTTTTACGTTTTTCCAGAAAAAAAGTAGATTTTCATTTTCACAGACTAACTCCAGAAAATATAGCAAAATACCTGTGGGGTCAAAATGCTAACTATACCCCTAGATAAATTCCCTGAGGGGTGTAGTTTAAAAAATGGGGGTCACTTTTGGGGGTTTCCACTGTTTTGGCACCACAAGACCTCTTCAAACCTGACATGGTGCCTAAAATATATTCTGAAAAGAGGAGGCCCCAAAATCCAAGAGGTGCTCCTTTGCTTCTGAGGCCTGTGTTTCAGTCCATTAGCGCACTAGGGCCACGTGTGGGATATTTCTAAAAACTGCAGAATCTGGGCAATAAATATTGAGTTGCATTTCTCATGTAAAACCTTCTGTGGTACAGAAGAAAATGTATTACATATGTATTACATATGAAATTTGAACATTTCAGCTCTACTTTCCTTCAATTCCTGTAAAACGCCTAAAGGGTTGAAACACTTTCTGAATGCTGTTTTGGATACTTTGAGGGGTGCAGTTTTCAAAATGGGGTGTTTTATGGGGGTTTCTAATATATAGGGCACTCAAAACCACTTCAGAACAGGACTCGTCCCTGAAAAAAACCGCTTTTTGAAATTTTCTTAAAAATATGAGAAATTGCTGCTAAAGTTCTAAGCCTTGTGAGGTCATAGAAAAATAAAAGGATGTTCAAAAAACGATGCAAACATAAAGTAGACATATGGGAGATGTTAATTGGTAACTATTTTGTGTGGTATTACCATCTGTTTTACAAGCAGATGCATTTAAAATTGGAAAAATCATAATTTCTTCATATTTTCGTTAAATGTTGGTGTTTTTCACAAATAAGCAATGCATTTATCGACCAAATTTTTGCACTAAACTAAAGTACAATATGTCACAAGAAAACAATCTCAGAATCAATTGGATAGGTAAAAGCATTCCGGAGTTATTACCACATAAAGTGATACATGTCAGATTTGAAAAAATGGGTCTGGTCCTCAAGGCCAAAATGAGCTGGGTACTCAAGGGGTTAAAGGGTAACTAAACGTTCAGCAAACTTCTGACGTGTCATAGTGACATGTCAGAAGTTTTGAATGGTGGGGGTCCGAGCTCGGAGACCCCCACCAATCGCTAAAACGAAGCAGCAGAAGCGCTGAGCCGCTTAGTTTCTGTTCGGCTTTTCTCGGAAAGCCAATGTAGCGGTGTACCGGCTCATAGACATTCTAAAATGGGCAGGATCTTTGCAGCAAGATGTCAGCTGTATATTACACAATGGTGATGGCGCAGCTACAGATCATGTGCCTGCGCCATCACCGCAGAGTAAATATACTGCATTAAAGCTATGTTGTTTCTGTTACTGCCTTTCACTTCTATGGGAGTTACAGAAACAGCATAGCTCAGCAAGCTACACTGTTTTTGTAACTCCCAACCATCTAATCAGGTAGTGGCCGGGAGGCAGCAGGAGCCGAAAAATTTAAAACAGGGTTTGGGTGGCCCTGTTCTACAGATAGGTGGTGCGGGTCCCAAAGGTGGGACCTGCATCTATCTGACATTCATGGCATACCCTGTGGATACGTTATAAATGTCCAAGATGGGCAGACCCCTTTAAGGCTATGTTCACACATGCGCTACAGTTTCTGTTGTTCTGCTCCGTCATAGGAGCAGAACAATGAAAAAGAAAGACGACGGGGTGGATCCATCGCATGATGGACAGAAACGGCGCCTGACAAAACGTATTGACTTTAATGGGTTCCGTCGGGTTTTTGTAGTTTTCCAGCATTTTGGGCCAGATCTAAGACAGAAGCTTCTGACGGAGCCACCGATGCAGATGTGAACAGATCTTACATTTGTACAGGTTTTCTACGTCGCCACCAATGAGTTCTGTTTCATGACATTTAAAATTGTGAGCTAGGAATTAGACTACACTCTTGACACTTTCTTACCAATTGGCTGTTGCGTGTGGAAGTTTACAGTCGTATGATGGGCTCCAATTCTATGAATTTTAAATGTCATATGGAAAAACTTATCAAAAGTAGACTGGCCCTTTAACCCCTTCTGCTCTGAATATTTACAAGACAGTTTGAGAGCAGTTACCAAAACTGCTGTAAATATACGGAGTTGTGATTGACACCCACCCTCCTGCTTTAACAGCAGGCATCAAAGAAAGGGTTAATACCGATCACAACACCCATTAACTGTAAACAAAGTGGGAGGGGGCTTTATAAAGCTTTTATAGTGACATCCAGGGGACTCCATTCTAAGCGTCATGTCTGGAGGAAACCAGGCACTGCTCATGACCTGCCCAATAACATCCCTACAGTGAAGCATGGTGGGGGCAGCAGCATGGTGGGGGCAGCAGCATGCTGTGGGGGTGTTTTTCAGTGGCTGGGACAGGAAGACTGGTCCGGGTTGTGGAAAAGATGAATGGAGCAAAGTACACAGATATTCTTAATAAAAACCTGATCTAGAGTGCTCTCGACCTCAGACTGGGTCGTAGGTTCACCTTCCAACAAGACAATGACCCTAAGCACGCAGCCAAGACAACACAGGAGAGGCTTAGATACAACTCTGTGAATGTTCTTGAGTGGCCCAGCCAGAGCTCTGACTTGAACCCAATCGTGGAGACCTGAACCCAATCGTGGAGACCTGAAAATGTCTGTCCATCAACGGTCCCAATCCAACCTGACAGAGCATGAGAGGATCTGCAGAGAAGAATTGTAGAAAATCCCCAAATCCAGGAGTCCAAACCTTGTGGCATCAAACCCAAGAAGACTGGAGGCTTTTATCACTGCCAGAGGTGCTTCAACTAAGTCCTGAGCAAAGGGTCTGAAGGCTTTCCGATTGTATATAACAGATGCCTGTGCATTTTATATGCACAGGCAATGAGGCGCAGGCATACATTCACGGCAATGGTGGATTTAGAAAGTTTACATAAAAAAATAATAAAAAAAGATGCCATTAAAACACAACTCAACTCATCATGCAAAAAACAAGACCACATACAACTATTGAAAAAATAAAATGCAGTGAAGGAAAAAGGCTAAAATGGTCTGTGTCCTTAAGAGGTTAAATAAATGTCTGCAGAACAAGGCTGCTAATAGTGGGAACATAATGAAGTGCGATCGTTTTGAGTCACGTACCACGTGATTCACGTGGTTGGTGGATTCTCAAAGCTGCAATTCAATTGGTCAAATCTAGACTGGGGTGAGGAGTCTAAGGGATACCTTATTTTACACCCTTAACCCATGCGAGAAGATATTGCCTTTGTTACAGGAAGATCTTCATGTCATGGTCCCCAGAAAAGTCTTAAATTGGCAGCAATAGCGCTGCTGGAGCAGTGGAGTGGTCAGGAACGGAACGGAGATTGGTCACCAGGAAAGCAGACAGGATGCAGCGAGCCAAGGTATGAGACACGAGCGTAGTTAGGAGATAGCCAGGGGTCAGGACCAGTAGTAAAGTACAAAGCGTAATATTGAAAGGGCAAGGCAAAAGAATAGTCAGGAACAAAGCCAAAGCCAGGATCAGGATAAATGCCAAAAGCAATACAAATGCACAAGAATAACTTATTAACCAGGCAATGTATGGCAAAATTATGATTTTCTCACCTTCTTAAGAACCAATTCTCCATTCATATGCATAGCCAAGTTACTGAAATGTAGCAACATCTGGTCAGCTGGCAGTTGCTGCTCGATGACATCCTCACCATAAAGGAAAATTATTGCAACACACAGAAAAAGGTGGAAATAATCTGTCTAAAGGAGAAACATTGTTAAGCACAAAATCACTTTATGTTCTAAAAATCCATAAACAACATTAATAGGTGTATGAGATTTACAATTTACAAATTGTTCTGTAAAACCTATGATTGAGGTCACGTTCACATCCCAGGCAACCCCTTAAAGTGGTTATCTGACTTGTATAGAAGTTTAAAAACAGCGGCAAATGTTATAAAACAAAAAAAGGATCAGTACTCACCTCTTCTCTCCCGTAGCTTTCCATCACTGATTCTCCGGCGGTCCTCCTGGTCTCCGTTTACATGTGGCCAGCATGTGACCACTGCAGCCTATCAGAGGCCTCAGCAGTCACATGCCGTATTCCTGGTATATTGAAACAAGCTTTGCCCCCTTGGTGAGTGCAGGGTATATTAACTTACACTATATGGACTAAAGTTTTGGGACACACATCTTAATCATTGAATTCAGTGTTCTCATTCAGTCCCTTTACCACAGGTGTATAAATCAAGCACCTAACCATGCAGTCCGCCTTTACA
The DNA here is from genome assembly GCF_050947455.1 of Rhinoderma darwinii. Taxonomy (NCBI): domain Eukaryota; kingdom Metazoa; phylum Chordata; class Amphibia; order Anura; family Rhinodermatidae; genus Rhinoderma; species Rhinoderma darwinii. The sequence continues at coordinate 48,089,864 of NC_134699.1, forward strand.
AGTTCTAAAGAGCTCACTGAATTAGAGTGTGGTACTCTAATAGGACGCAACGAGTCAGTTCGTGCACTTTCTTCCCTCCTAGATAGTCCACGATCTACGAGTGGTATTGTCACGTCGGGTTGCGTGGACCCACTGGGCCGTACCGCCTTGACGGTATGGCAGCTGGCCAATAGGGCGCAGGTCACAGTCTATAGTTCGTATAGTGTACCTGTGGCAGCTCGGACAGTAGCAATGACAGGCTCGGCTGGGACTTAGGCAGCAGGCTGACGTCAGGCATGGTGTAGCAGGACAGGCGTGGAATACAGCACAGCAAGACTACAGCTCAGCACGGCACTTGACCAGGTAGCACGGGATACAGGAACGGGGAACACTGGGAAACACTAGGAGACCATTTGCTTAGAAAAACTTAGAGTACGACAACAATGCTCAGGCACGGGAGGAAGGGACTGGGCCCTTCTATAGTCCAGGGTACTCATGGGCTAATTTAGACATTAAACTCCGGTGCACGCACTGGCCCTTTAAGAGCGGGCACGAGCCAAGGTAAGCGGAAGTGAGCGCTGGCGTCTCCTGAGGAGAAGACTAGGGCCAGCGCTCGCAGACCCATGACTGCGGCCGCCAGGTGAGTGAGCCCGCAGCCATGGACATGACCGTAATTATTTCATAGTGGAAGACTTAAGGAACCACAGCAACTCAGACACTAAAGCGGTAGACTACGAAAAGTTATAGAACAGGGGTGCTGAGGCACATAGTGCATAAAAGTCGCTCTGCCGACTCAAAAACGGCAGTTTTAAACCTCCTCTGGCACGAACATCCGCACAAAAAAAATGTGCGATGGAAGCTTTATGGCATGGATTTCCAAGGCCGAGCAGCTGCATGTACAGTAGAGTTAAAAAAAATAGAAGCGAGTTTAAAAAAGCAAATAAAGCGCCAAATCATTATAATAACTTTTAGTTGCCTAAATGCACTGGAAATATTCCACATTCAATTCCAAATCAAAACCATAACAAAATTTATCCAGTTTGCGTAAATCCTTTACAGAAAGTAAAGAAAAAGGAACATTAGGCTGTTTAAAAAAATAGAAGTGTCAACATTTTTCTTTAAAAACGAAAAAATTAATGTATATGTCGCGGCGCGGGGTGTGGACCCATTGGGCCGTACCACGTAGCGGGGTAGCAGCTGGCCAACAAGGTACAAACAATGCCTATAGTTCAGAATGGGTACCTGAGGCAATGTAGAAAGTAGCGGAAGAACGACTTGACTTTCACAGCAGGTGACACCGTGGATGCAGCGGAAGGCACGACTTGACTTTCTCAGTAGATACGATAGCACGGGATACAGGGTACAGGCAGCAGGAACGGTTAACACTGGGAACTGGAAAACACTGGGAGACCATTTGCAAGACAAACTTAGGTATACAACAATGCTCAGGCGAGGAACAAGTGGGCAGAGCCCTCTTTATAGTCCAGCAGCCATTTGGGCTAATTATTGGTTGGGGACAGCTGGACGCGTACTGGCCCTTTAAGGATGTGCGCGCGCCCTGCGGGAAATAGTCTGAGGACCCGGAAGGGAGTACCGGCGTCTCCCTGGAGGGAGCGGATGCCGCAAAGACAGATGTCCATGGCCGTCAGAGCTTAAGTCTGAACGATGGCCCCCGGCTATAGACGTTACAGTATAAACTGAAAAAATGTTTCAGATTTCACTTTATGGAACTAATATTTAGTGGCATAACCATTGTTCCTAAGAACTGCTTGACATTTGTGTTGCGTGGAGTCGACCAACTTCTGGCACCTGAACAGGTATCCAGTCCAGGAAGATTGGACAACATTCACAGTACTTCTGTATTTTTGGGTTTTGCCTCATAAACTGCATTTTTGATGTCACCCCACAAGTTCTCTATGGGATTGAGGTCAGGGGATTGGGCTGCCACTCCATTACCTCAATCCTGTTTGTCTGTAAGAAGATGTTGGTCACTTACTGGTGTGTTTTGGGTCATTGTCGTGTTGAAACACCAATTTCAAGAGCATTTCTTCTTTGGCATAGGGCAAAATGATCTCCTCAAGCATTTTGATATATTCAAACTGATCCATGATCACTTGTATGCGATAAATAGGCCCAACACCAGGTATGAGAAACATTCCCATATCATGATTTTTGCAGCACCATGCTTTACGGTCTTCAGTGTACTGTGGCTTCAATTCAGTGCTCAGGGGTCACCTGACATACTGTCTGCGGCCACTCCACCCATAAAGAATAATTTTGCCTTCATCAGTCCACCAAATGTTGCGCCATTTCTCTTTGGGCCAGTCAATGTGTTCCTTGGCAAATTTTAACCTATTCAGGACATGTCTTTTTTTCAACAACGGGACTTTGCGGGGAGTTCTTGCTGGTAACTTGGCTTCACGTCATCGTCTTCTGATTGTAGCAGGACTCGCTGGTAACTTCACATCTTCTTTCATCTTTCTGGAGGTGATCATTGGCTGAGCATTTGCCATTTTGGTTATTCTTCGATCCATTCGAGCAGTAGTTCCCCGCTTCCTTCCAGGTCTTTCCGGTTTTGGTTGCCACTTCAAGGCATTTGAGGTCATTTTAGCTGAGCAGCCTATAATTTGCTACACTTCTCTATATGTTTTTCTCTCGCCAATCAACTTTTTAATCAAAGTAAGTTTTTCATCAGAACAATGTCTGGACCTACACATTTTCCCCAGTATTTCAGAAGGAAATGCACTATAACCAACGTGTGCAACATTTGCCACCCTCCTACCTTAAATAAGGGCAAAAATTTACACCTGTTATTCCACAGAATGAAGGACTTCACCAATTTAACTCCTCACTGCTATTATTTTGAACAAGCCCCTTTCAAATAACGATTCAATTCCTAAGAACGAGCGGCTCGCATGTCCTAATTGTTGGCTCTGGTTTTTTTTTCTACTACACTTACAAGTAAATTATTTGCTATGTAGAAATATTACTTCTACCAAAAACATTAATTTTATCAGGTTAATGATGTTGAACTGCTATGTTTTTGAACACTACTGTAAGTCTTACATCATCAAGCACAGCGCCAAGCGTCTGATAGAGTGGTTCTGGAGCAGTGGAAACGTGTTCGATAGAGTGCCTAACCACACTTCTCTATCTGGCAGTCTGGTGGACGAGTCTGGGTTTGGCGAATGCCAGGAGAACGTTAACTGTCTGAGTGCATTGTGCCAACTGTAAAGTTTGGTGGAGGAGGGATGATGCTATGGGGTTGTTTTTCAGGGGTTTGCCCAGGCATACCAAGTCTCCTTGGACAATTGTAGCTTCCAACTTTTGTGGGAACAGTTTGGGATGGGCCCTTTTCTGTTCCAGTTTGACTGTGCCCCAGTGTACAAAGCATGTTTCATAAAGGCACGGTTGGGTGAGGTTGGTATGGAAGAACTTCATTGGCCCACATAGACCCTGACCTCAACCCTATTGTGAGGGGTTGCGAGCCAGGTCCCCTCGTCCAACATCCGTATCTGACCTCACAAACGCTCTATGGGCAAAAATTTCCACAACACACTCCAAAATCTTGTAGGAAGCCTTCCCAGAAGAATGGAAGCTGTTTTAGCGGGGGGTGGGGGTGGGGACCAACCAATGCCTATGGATTGAGAATGGGATGTCATGAGGTCCATATAGTGTATATACATTTATCCAGAGGGCACAATAACCACTATACACAAATTCACAAACTAACTATAAGATATTACCTTTATTGGTACATATTTACCAATCAATAATAATTTCCACAATATTAAGAGGAACCATTTAAAAACTGAGGGGAGGCTGCATGTTGATTTTAGGTAGCAGATATTCTAGTGGAAATTCTGTTCTAGTGTACTGTTTTTAAATGGTTCCTCATAATTAAATTTTAACTTAATCCTCGGAAGTTAATAACCATTCCTATATATTTACCAATAAAGGTTATATTTATTAATTAATTGGTGAATTTAAGCAAAGGGGATATTGAGTATACTGGGCAATTGTGTATATATAAGTTTTCCTGGCATTCCCCTTCAGCAATGGGAGCCATGATGCCTGGCAGAGACCGAAGGTACCACCGGAGAGTAACCGCTGGATCACTGTGGGAAAGACGACGATAAACTCGTTATCCACAGCACTCACTTGGTCGGAATATCTCCACTCGATTACGGCAGGATGCAAATTCCAAGTCCAGAGATCCCTTCTGGACAATCAATTGCTGCAAAAAACTTGAGGACAGCATCCGTATGGCAAAGGTGTAAAAGTGTTTTATTGCAACATCCCAATAACAAAGTGCTACGTTTCTACTCCGTAGGAGTCTTTATCAAGCATTCTTAAGTAGAAACGTATGCACTTGGTTATTGGGATGTGTTAATAAAACACGTTTACACCTTTGCCATACGGATGTTGTCCTCAAGTTTTCTGTGGGAAAGAAGACGTAAGTACTTTGTTTTAGGACATTGGCAGCAGTTTTTAAAACTATTTTAGACATCAGATAACCCCTTTAATATATCAGCAATGTTAGAAGGATGTATTCATAGTAACGGCATTTTTTTAATGTACTTATTCATCTATCTTACCACTCTGATGATCTAATCATTATTACTATTATTGTCTTCCTAAATGCATTTGTCACAGTCATGTACTTGAGTAAGAATAAAGGTCCTATTACCTGACCGGTTATGGGCCACAAAAATGAGCGCCGATCAACGACGCACCTCGTTGATCGGCACTAGCTTGTTCCTTTTATAAGGAGCAATACTTGGCTATGTACGGGAATAGTTAATATGATCGTTCGTCCCCAAACATTTCCATCATGTCGACAGCTTTTCCGGGAGATGTGCTCATGACAGCGATAATATTTATTGCTGAATAAACGAGCAGGTCAGCCAATGAACGTGCGATTGCACGTTCATAGACTGATCGTTGCTCTGTTCACACAGGGCAATGAGTAGGATTGAGCGTTGATATGAACGCTTGTTTGCCCAATCATTGGCCGTGACATTAAAGGGATTTTCCTTCTACTAGAAGTGATGGCATATTGCTAGGATCCTCAGAATGAAGGGTATCTCCCTGCACAGTGGAGCTCCCAAAACACTCTTGCTGAATAGAGCTGTGTTATACTTACCTGCACAGTGGGTGCCACTGTGCAGGGAACAAGTTCTCAGGATCGGCAATCACAATATCATGAGATATCCTAGCAATACACCATAACACTTTATGATGGTTAAAGGAATTTTCTTCCTACTCGCACCACGACGCACTGTCGGTGACAGTGTGCCCTAGGAACCGGGAGGTCAGCTGTCCCAGACAGCTGACAGTCACCGGCAATGGACCCGTAAAAGAGGTCCAATGCCGGCGGTCGGTGTAATCGGTGGATCTGTATCGTTCCTGTAAAAAAACATTCCCAGGACTTGTAATTAAGTCTGGGAACGGTTACTATAGAACCCCCCCCCCCCACCCTGTCCCTTGTGACCGGCAAAGGGCCAATAGCAGCGGTCCATTGCCAGCCATTGCTGTGATTGGTGGGTCTGTTCAGGCCCACCAATCTCAGTACATTTTTAGACAGGGGCGGGTAAAAAATACTCCCCCCCCCCCTGACAGCTAACACTCCCCACTAACCCGCAATTAACCCGTAAAAGTGGTCCAATGCTGGGGATTGGTGGGTCTATTCAGACCCACCAATCACAGTGCATTTTTCACCCAGCGCGGGTGAAAAATGACTGACACAGGCTCTGATCTCTTTGTTGGTGAAGAGAAGTTGGAGAGATCAGAGCCTGTGTTGTGTTGTGTGCCCCACACAAAGTGAAAATCAGAATTCACCCCTAATTTCCTGGTCCCCTGTTCCTAGTGTGTGACCCCCACACACCTCCAAGTGTATAAGGGAGATTTTCTTTTTTTCCATGAATCACGAAAAATAAATTTAGTTCGGTAGTTGTCTAGGTCATCTACGTCAATTTGTCGCGTCAGTTGATCAGCGTCAACCCGTTGTCAGTGCCAATCTGTAGCGTCAGTCTCGTCACTTGTCAGTTAGTGTTAATCCGTCACTGTCAGTCGTGTCACTTGTCAGTTAAGGTCTATTCACATCACAGTTAGCTTTCCGTCGGGTGAACCCCGCAACGGAAAGTGAAAGGACAGCTTCCGTTTCAGTCACCATTGATCTCAATGGTGACGGAAACATCGCTAATGGTTTCCGTTCGTCACCATTCCAGCAGGTTTCCGGTTTTCCGACGGAATCAATAGCGGAGTCTACTCCGCTATTGATTCCGGCTGAAAATATATGTATGTATATATATATATATATATATATTATCCGATACGGACTCAGCGAGCGGTGAAGAACCAGAGTTCTCTCTCTCGTCCTCCTCTAGTGACAGTGAGGAACCTCCTCGTAGTCGCAGGAGAGATAGTGCCCAGGTTCTGCCTAACCCTGAAACTGCCGTTCTGCCTGACCCTGGTACTGCCAGCAGTGATTGGTCATCCCCAACCAATTACAACCCCCAAATACCAGAATTTACTGCTGCGGCAGGAATTCATGTGCAGACGGAAGGGCTGCCTGTAATTGGATTTTTCAAATTGTTATTTACCGACAATTTGATAGACCTTATGGTGGACCAAACAAATATTTACGGCCACCAATTTATAGCCGACTAATTGTGCAGAAATGCAAAAAATCGGGGGTTAGTCCTCAAAATGGGTCACACTAACAAGCCCAAAGTGAGATCCTATTGGTCCACGGACATTTTATATCAATGTCAGTTGTACCGAAATACTATGACCGGACCCCAATGGGATCGAGGTCTTTAAGCTGTGTGAGTCTGAGACCGGATACAGATACGCTTTCCAGATCTATGAGGGGAAGGACAGGACAATACAGCCCCCAAATTGTCCCCCCGTCCTGTCCACAACAGGGAAGATAGTGTGGGACCTCCTGAACCCACTGTTAGATCAGGGGTACAACTTGTACTTGGACAACTGGTACACAAGTGTACCCCTGTTCAAATGTCTAAAAGACAAAATAAACTGTGGCTTGTGGGACGGTCCGAAAAAAAACAGCGGCACCTTCCCAAGACCCTCATCGGCCAATCCCTGCAAATTGGAGAGAGCAGGGCATTGCTGCAGGATGGGGGCCGGTGTCTGAAATACCTGGATAAAAAAAAAGATGTACGCATGCTGACATCTATGCATGACGCAAGCTGCAGCCCTGTCCCCACACGTGGATTTACAATGTCCACGATGAAGCCTATATGCATTCAGGCATATAATAAATTCATGGGGGGGGGGGTTGACTAGGAATGATCAGGTTTTAAAACCCTACAGTGCCATGCGAAAAAGTCAAATATGGTACAGGAAATTGGCAGTGCACCTTGTACAGATGGCACTGTACAATTCATTTTAAATTTTCCGTAAATCTGGCCACCCGGGTACCTACTTGGAGTACCAAGAAGAAAAATATAAAATTTCTTCTGCTTGGAGACGAGGTGGGGGAAACGTCTGCTGCTTCAAGTAGTACTTGCCGTATCGTTCCTGGGCAACTCTTTCAAGGTGAAGTGCCTGCAACAACTAAAAAACTCAGGGCACAAAAAAAGGTGCCGTGTCTGTGCAAAAAGGGGTATCCGTAAGGATACCCTATATTAGTGCGACACACATTCATCAAAACCCGGACTCTGTATGAAGGACTGCTTCTGCATCTTCCACACCTCCCTGGATTAAAAAATGTTATACTTTTAAAACACCCACCCATTTATCATTACGGTCTTTTACAGATTTTTTTAATTTAACACACTAAAAAAAGTATAACAAAACTAAAAACCCTCATTATACCCCTAGATGAATACCTATCACTTGAACAAATGTGTATGATCTGCATAATTTTTTTAGGCCTATGCTTGTGGCTAAAAATCATCCAAGTAAAAATAAAGCCTCAAAATCCTTGTGGTGCTTCTTCACTTCCAGGGACTGCTATGTGTCCAGACAACATATTTAGACCACTTTGGGGGTATTTCTGTACTCCGAAGAAATACCCCAATAAATATTGAGATGCCTTCCTGCACTTACATGCGGTGTCTGAAAAATCTGTCGTCAAAAAAACGACGCATTTGTGAAAAATGTAACATTTTATTTTTCATGCCAGATTTCCACTAAATTCAGCAAAAAAACAAAACTATCTGGTCATAAAAGTGAATACACCCCTAAATAAATTATTTGTGGGGTGTAGTTTCCAAAATGGGGTCACTTCTTGGGGGTCTCCACTGTACTGGTACCCCAGGAGCTTTGCAAACGCGACATGGAACCTGAAAACCATTCCAGCAAAATCTGTGTTCCAAATGGTGCTCCTTCCCTTCTGAGTCCTGTCTTGGGTCCAAACAGCAGTTTATTACCACATATGGGGTATTGCCGTAATGGGGAGAAATTGCTTTAAAAATGTTGGGGTGCTTTTTCTCCTTTGTTCCTTGTAAAAATGAAAAATTTCTATGTTTTTTCAGAAAAAAAAGTCTATTTCTACTAAATTCTGCAAAAAACCTGTGGGGTCAAAATGCTAACTACACCACTAGAAAAATTCCTTGAGGGGGTGTAGTTTCCAAAATGGGGTCACTTTTGGGGGATTTCCACTTTTTGGTCCCTTCAGGGCGTTGAAAACACGACATGGCGCCGAAAACCATTCATGCAAAATCTGCGCTCCAAAATCCAAATGGTGCTCCTGCACTTCTGAGCCCTGTCGTGGGTCTAAACAGCAGTTTATTACCACGTATGGGGTATTGCCATAATCGGGAGAAATTGCTTTACAAATTCTTTGTTTTTTCAGAGACAAAGTAGATTTTCATCTTCACAGACTAATTCAAATTAATTTAGCGAAAAATAAAAGGGGTCAAAATGCTAACTATACCCATGGATAAATTCCTTGAGGGGTGTAGTTTCCAAAATGGGATCACTTTTGGGAGGTTTCCAGTGTTTTGGCACCACAAGACCTCTTCAATCATGACATGGTGCCTAAAATATATTCTAAAAAAAAAAAGGAGGCCCCAAAATCCACTAGGTGTGGATTTGATTCTGAGGCCGGTGTTTCAGTCCATTAGAACACTAGAGCCACATGTGGGATATTTCTAAAATCTGCAGAATCTGGGCAATAAACATTGAGTTGTGTTTGTCTGTCTGGTAAAACATTCTGTGAATGAAATTTGGCAAAAAAAAAAAGAAATTCTAAAAGGTCACCTCTACATTGCTGTAATTCCTGTGAAACGCCTAGATGGTTAGGTGACTTTGAGAAGGTGCAGTTTTTAAAATGGGGTGATTTATGGGGACTTTCTAAAATATAAGGCCTTCAAAGTTACTTCACAAATGAACTGGTCCCTGAAAAAATAGCCTTTTGAAATTTTCTTAAAAATGTGAGACACTGCTGCTAAAGCTCTAAACGTTGTAACGTCCTAGAAAAATAAAAGGATGTTCAAAAAACTATGCAAACGTATAGTAGACATATGGTAAATATGGTAAATGTTAACTAGTAACTATTTTGTGTGGTATTACTATTTATCTTATCTTACAAGCCTTACATGTCTTACATTCAAATTTCGAAAAATTCTATTTTTGGCAAATTTTCTTGAAATGTTGGTGTTTTTCACACAAAAAATATTACATTTGTCTACCAAATTTTTTCACTAACAAAGTACAATATGTCACGAGAAAACACTCTCAGAATCGCTTGGATAGGTATAAGCATTCCAAAGTTATTACCACATAAAGTAACAAGTCAAATTTGAAAAAAATCGGCTTCGTTTTTAAGCCAAAACAGGCTGGGTCCTGAAGGGGTTTTAGTATGTAACATTAACAGGGGCGAATTGTTATGCATTTAATTATTTTATGTTTAATTGTACTGAATATAGAGAATTTTGTAGATTAGCACAAAAAGACAAAAGCCTAATTACGGTGATTTAATGTTGTTGGATGTTTTCTTTTTATAGGCACTATAGTTCTGAATTGTACCTGGTAATGAGCCCAGCATGCTTCCCACATCCTTAGGGCTTCAGTGTCCGAAAACTCTCTTTTGAAACAAAGCAGGATCCACCGGTGGCAAAACAGAATTTGAAGGCCGTCTTCTCCCAGAGAGAGCAAGTGTTTGTAGAATCGCAAATGAATGAGACGAAGTAACTCACGGAGATACATCTGAAATAGATACATGGTTACATATCTTTCCTAGTTTAAGATAAATCTCACAAAAAAAAGTTAAAATAGTCTTGATTAAAATATCCCTCAAATTTTGTCTAAATTCTCATGCAGCTACAGCACATAAGTAGGAGGTTATTTTATTTTTGCACATTTTTCACACTTGAATGCTTCCGATCAAACTATTTTTAATATTAAACAAAGATAACCCAAGTAAACACAAAATACTGTTTTTAAATAATGATTTAATTTATTGAAGGAAAATTGCTGTTCAGTCCTACACAGCCCCATGTTAGCTACTAAATCAACCAGTAAACCAAATTCAATTGACAATTAGGTTCAATTTCATCTGTAAAATAAGTGTCAGACCGGACATTCAGCCGAACAGAAACAAAGCGGCTGAGCTTCAGCTGCTTCGTTCTAGCGATTTGTGGGGGTCTCGGTGCTCGGACCCCCACCAATCAAAACTTCTGACATGTCAGAAGTTTGTCGAACATTTAGCTACACTTTAAATAATTATAGAAGCGATCAGATCACAATGTGAAGTTCCCGAAGTTAAACACTTTAATAAAGTTTATTTGGAAGAAACTTTTTTTTTCCATAAAAGGTGGTTTTAGTGTTAATTTTTTATTTCTTTAATAATCCACATATATGATATCGCCAGATCGTAATGACTCGCGCTCGGACCCCCACCAATCCAAACTTCTGACATGTCACTATGACATGTCAGAAGTTTGTCGAACGTTTAGCTACACTTTAAAGTATTTTTGCCTTTCAGTGTAAAACATAATAAGCATATAGCCATGGCAGGCCTAGGAGCCCATGTTAGGTCCCCAGTTGACATGGCAACGCATTGGCGCCCTGCGATTGTGTTGACACCAATGGGGTGACAGAGAGAGCCCCTCCCTGTGTAGCTACTTCGATGCCACAGCCGCGATTGAGCAAAGCATCTAAGAGGTTAAATATTTGGGTTCATTGTTCTCTCCAATTCTGGCCATTGCAGCAGGATGTTGTTGGCTGTATATTACAGTTGCCACCCGCTGTGGATGGAGCGGGCACAGATCATGTGCCAACCACTGGGTGTACCATTACATTGTGGTCTTAAAGATGCTCTGTCACCAGAATATAAAATCCCTATCTCCTATTGAATGTGGTCGGCACTGCAATGTAGATAACAGCAAAGTGTTTTGTTTTTTTTAAAAACGATAATTTTTGCCCAAGTTATGAGCAATTTTAGATTTATGCAAATGAGCTTTTCAATGGACAACTGGGCGAGTTTTCTCGTTTTACCAACTGGGCGTGTATTGTGTTTTTACTAACTGGGCGTGTTTACTCGTTTTACCAACTGGGCGTTGTGAATAGAAGTGTATGACAATGACAAATCAGCGTCATACACTTCTCAATGTTACCACCCAGCTTCTTTCACTGCAGACACACAGCGTGACGTTACCCACAGGTCCTTCAACCTTGGCGTCGGACGAGAGAAGATACATCGGCTCCAGGCGTCCGTGAGGGTATAGTTGAATCTGCAGCAGCATCACCGTGTGCAGGTAAGCATAGTAAACTCCCTAGAGATGAGCATATTACCCTCTCGGACGCCTGGAGCCGATGCATCTTCTCTCGTCCGACGCCAAGGTTTAAGGACCTGTGGGTAACGTCACGCTGTGTGTCTGCAGTGAAAGAAGCTGGGTGGGAACGTTGAGAAGTGTATGACGCTGATTTGTCAGCGTCATACACTTCTATTCACAACGAACAGTTGGTAAAACGAGTAAACACGCCCAGTTGGTAAAAACACAATACACGCCCAGTTGGTAATACGAGAAAGCACGCCCAGTTGTCCATTGAAAAGCTCATTTGCATAAATCTAAAATTGCTCATAACTTGGGCAAAAATGATCGTTTTTAAAAAAAACAAAAAACTTTGCTGTTATCTACATTGCAGCGCCGATCACATTCAATAGGAGATAGGGATTTTATAATCTGTTGACAGAGCCTCTTTAAGATCGCAATTAAGACATAATGATATGACCATTTGTACAAACGGGTTAAAATTTTGCAATAAAAAGCAATTAATACAAGGACAAGTGCTCTACATGATGTAGTTTAATAAACCAGGTATCCATGCAAAAAATATTAGTGGTAACACTTACTAACTGCTTTTCCATGTCCTCGTCACAGGGTGAGCTGATGAAAATAGTGTTCTGCATAAGGCCAACAAAGCACCAGAATGTGTCAGACTCATCAAGCACTTCTGTCAGCAACGGAGCAACAAGGTCTGACATTCCCTGAGAGTAGCCCACTCCAGGGCAGTATACAGCATAATTCAAAAGGATCCTCCTAGGGATCAACAATCATTGTAACCATTAGAATGTAAAGACACAAGGAGACATATATAAATAGCAAAACAGGTCGGAATTTATTCACAGTTCAGCAGATTTACTATTTAATTATGCATAATGCAAACAATTATTAGACAATTATTGTTTCTTAGGACTTTTTAACAGCTGAACAATTATATCTGTGCGTATACAACTTTATATTGAATAAAACATAAATGTTTAACAATTCATTAATATAGCATCATGTGGTGCCTTACATAACAGAAATTTGGGACATTGCAAGGGTCAGTTCACACGTTGCATAAATACTTCGGTTTTACCGCAACGGAATTCGTTGCAGAAAACCTGCAGCAAATACAGTAGCAGAAAAGTGGATGATAATCTCATCCACGTGCTGCGTAAATACTGAGAGGAAAAATCACTCAGAAATTAACCTGCAGTGACCATCACTACAGATGGTTGGGTACTGGATTGTACCCGGCTCTTCCTGGTACCCCTGGTGGTGGTGGGTACTGGAGTAATAATGGGTGGATTAGTGCTAGCCTTTTTACTGGCTAACACGAAGCCCCGCCTTAGTAATGGACATAGTCAAACAGACAACTGCCATTACTAAGGCGGTAATAAAGTATTAAAAAAAAGAGGAATAAGAAAATATTTTTTTATTGAAATAAAACCTCCCCCACAAGACCCTCGTTAACCACTACATTTTTAAAAAAACTTAGATTATCGCAGCAGTCCACCAAATCAACAACATAGTCCAATGACTCTACGACGTAGTCCAATAGGTCCATGATGCGCCAAAATGATTAATAACTATTAATATTTTTGGCGGATCTCTAGGTCCCGTGAGTGCTGGCAACGTAAGCTGGGCACTTGTGGTTGAGGTGGGAGGCAAAGAGGTTCACGTCCGGAGGGCCCCAGCGAAGGAAGAGATGGCGAAACATGGCCTTAGATTTGTGTATCTAGACTTGAACTGGTAGACCAGACTGGCATCCGTCGTGACCACCTGCCAATGGAGGATGGCAAAGGACTTACCCAAGCATACGATTGGGGAGGACAGCCACCATAACAGTTCTCGACGAACCAGCGGGGGGAGCCGGATCGGAAGCAATAGAGCAAGAATCGCCACCTGTAGAGCGTGAGTGTGAAACTGAGCGAAAGGAATTGCCTCGAATGAGGAAACCATCGTCCCAAGAACCCTTATGCATAAACAAATGCGACAGTGAGAATTCCTGCGCAGCACTGATACTCCCTTCTGGAGAGAGCTGATCTCTGGTCCGGAAGAACAATCTTGCCCACCTGGGTATCGAGAATCATGCCCAGTAACTCCATCCTTTGAGAGGGGATGAGGGGACTTGTCCTTATTGACTATCCACCCAAAACTGCGAAGGAAGTCCAGGGAGATTTGAAGACTGGCAAAATTGTAGGGGGCCTTCACCAAGAGGTCATCCAAGTAGGGGATTATTGAGACACCCCTGGATCAAAACAGGACCATGAGAACCCCCATGACTTTGGTGAAGACCCTGGGTGCAGTGGCCAAGCCAAAGGGAATTGCCACGGATTGAAAATGATCGGAACACACCGCAAAGTGAAGAAAACACTGCTGAGACCGACAAATGGGTATGTGAAGGTAAGCATCTTGTGTGTCAATTGAAGGCAGGAACTCGTGCATTTTCAAGGATGCACAGAGATTCAATACAAAACCTGCGGACCTTGACATGCAGATTGAGATTCAGGATAGGATGAAGGGAACCATCCTTTTTTGGGAGGGTGAAAAGGAAGGAGCCCTGAAATAACAAAATATTGCGGAAAGGCTAGCCTACTTGACCCTAGTTGCTGTGTCCACAAGCCCACGAAGCAAAGGAGACGCAACCTAGGTCTGGCCGAAATGGGGTGTCTAACTTTATGAAGCCTGCTGTGGACAGTGCACCCCCGGAACAACGGAGGCCCGGGGATGCCGGAAAACAGAAGGGGCATCCGGTAAATGGACAGGGGGAGCTCCGGAAGCTATATCCTTGCAGGAGAGGTAAAGGGGGACCCAGACAACAGCCCAGCACAGCAACATAGAAACAAACACCCCCAGCAGCGGCAAAAAACACAGCATCCCAGGGGAAAACCTCAAACGGGGAGGCCAGGGGGTGCCACATGGAGAGACGCCCCGGGAGGAATGTAGAACTCACCTAGTCTGGTGCCTCCGGGTGCATGCCTGGTCACCCCTTCAGTGGTCTCACACTAAATAGTGGGTTCACAGGCATCCGCTACGGCCACTGGGCAATGGCTGACCTGAAAGGTGGGGAAAAAAAGATTCCACCCAGCGCCCACAAGGGGTTACGACTAACGACGAACCCTTTGCAACCTGTAACGAAACAATAACTAAAACAATAAAAAAAAGCAGAAGACCTGTATGCAGGTCGTGTCTGCCTCCTACGTACACTAGGCTAAACTGAGTAGCTTGGTGTAACAGAAGGAGGTATAGCCCACTGGGCGAAGCCAACACTTTTTTAGTTTTTCCTAGTGTCAGCCTCCTAGTGGCAGGGACTTATACCATGGTGCTGTGTCCCCAATGAATGATTTAACGAGAAATAAAGTTATGGCTCTCATATTATGGCTATACAAAAGGTGCAGAATGTGTTCACAAAAGGGAAATAAGCATGGACACCATTTATCACTGCCATACTTGCCTGTGCATAAAAGGATTGCTTCAAAGCGTTATTTATTTACTGCATTATTATAAAACCTTATTATGCCCTGATGTACTCCGCCCAGCTTACATATGCCCCCACATTATAAACTGAAATACTAGTAATACACCAAAACAAAACTATTACCAAGCAAAATCCGCAATACAAAAGCCAAATAGTGCTCCATCCCTTCTGAACACAACAGTATGCTCAAACAGCAGTTTACATCCATCCACCTATATGCCATACCCGGGAGAACTTGCTTAACAGTTATGAGGTATTTGTATCCAGTGGCAAAAGCTGAGCACAACATATTATGCACTAAAATGGCATATCAGTGGAAAATTGCAATTATCACTCTGCATTATCTGCTGCACAATAATTTCTGGTAAAAAAAACAAAACAAAGACCTGTGGGGTCAAATGCTTACTACACCCCTTAAATGCCCTGAGGGGTGTAGTTTCCAAAATAGGGTCACTTCTTGGGGGTTTCTTTTAATAATTCACATCAGAGCCTCTGCAATTGTGAACAAATGCTGTGTACATCGCCAAATTATGCCTCAAAAACCCATGGTGCTCTTTGATTGCAAGGCAAAGAGCGGCGGGATCCCACCTCAGCCGTATTTATGGATTTATGAGCCACAACATGGACACACGTCACTTCCCCCATCAGACTGACTCCAGATCCCTTAACACCTATGTCATCAACCCTATAACCTCAGTTTTATTGCCCCAGCTTATCTTCACCAGTTCAGGACCGCGCTATTTTGATCCTTCAGGACCAGACACCATTTAGCCATTTTTAGCACGCGTTAGTTAAATGGCTATAACTTTTTTATTTGTTGGGCTAGCGACGTGATTTTTGCGATGTTTTTTCCGTAGACAATGTAGGTTTCTTTTTTTTATCATTTTTATACACATCCTTTTTGCTATTTTAGAATTTTTGTTCTTAAAGTTTGAAAATAATAGTATAAAAATAAGCTTTATTACTTTTCAGCTATTTTTTTGGGTAATAACATAGTTTTACTCTAAAATAGACCTTTTATTTGTGATCGTCATTGTCTACCGTAAATTTTAATATATTACATGTCTATATTAGGGTAATTGGGTCCGGGCTAGCATTACGACAATAATTGGCGGGGGGGGGGGGGGGGGTGGAACGTTGGGGTGGGTATTTTATGTGTATTTATTATACATTTTTTTGCACTTTACTTTACTTTGGAGAACTGTATATATTTTTTTTCTTTCTTTTACACCATCTTTTTCCACTGTAACTGGGGCTGCACAGCAGCCACAGTTACAGGGGAAATCAGCCCTCTCTTAGTGTCTATTGTCACTAATAGGGCTGTGCTGGGTCTAGTAAGACCCAGCAGCAGTTTGCCACTAACGGCACCCGGCGATCAGGTGACCAGTCACATGAACACCGGGATCAATAGAGACAATGGCGCGGCCGCTGCCTCTATTCCTATACACAGCGTTCATTGAGCGCGGTGTACAAGTGATCAGAGAAGACAGAAGAAGCAAAAGCTGCTTCTATCCTCTCCTCAGGGTCCCCGGCAGTCACTGACAGCCGGAGACCCGACATTCAGCTGGGCAGCAAGTTAAAACCTGCGCCGTAAAAAGTCTATGGCTCGGGTTTTAAGGACCCTGACCGCTGGCCGTAAAAACACAGCCAGCGGTCGGGAACCAGTTAATGATGTATCACCTCATGTACTAATTGTCCTTGTGTAACATCTTAGGCTTTATTCACATCACCGTTCCTTTTCGCTGAAGGGTTGCGTCTGAGGTTTCCATCGGGTTAACCCCTCAACGGAAAGGCAAACGGAAAACTTAGCTTTGTAAAATGTGTCAATTTTACCACCACTTTGCCTTAAATCCTGTAAAACGCCTAAAGGGTTCAGAAACTTTCTACATGCCATTTTGAATTCTTTAGAAGGTTTTTTTTAAAATGGGGTAATATTTAGGTCGTTTCTAGTATAAAGGCTCCTCAAAGCCACTACAGACACATGGTAAACTTTAATTAGTAACCATTTTGTGTGGCATTACTATTTTTAAAGCAGATACTTTCAAATTTAGAAAAATGCTAGTTTTTCAACATTTTATCAAAATGTTGGTGTTTTTCACAAATAAACAGTGAATGTATTGACCAAATTTTACCACTAACATAAAGTGCAATGTGTCACGAGAAAACAATTTTAGAATCGCATTGATAAGTAAAAGCACTACAAAGTTCTAACCAAAAAAAGTAAGATGTCAGATTTGAAAAACGAGGCTTTGTTCAAGGGTCTCCAAGGTGTTAAAGTCACAGTCAACTCGATGTGTGCAAACTTCTGAGCCACTGGAAATGTGATGCAAGAAAGAAAAGCAGAAATAAATCATTGTTTCCAGTATTATTTTGACATTTCACATTCTTGAAATATAGCAGTGATCTTAACTGACCTAAGAAAGGGAATGTGTACTAGGATTAAATGTCAGAAAATGTGAAAAACTGGGTTTTAATGAATGTGGCTAAGGTGTATGTAAACTGCAGGTGGGCCTCTTGCAGAGGGAGCAAAAGATAAGACACGCGCACGTTTAATAATCAAAGTGGTTAAATAAATAAATAAAATATTATTTTTGCACAAATGGGTTATCACCTCATGGACTCCACATTGGGATTATCCTCTCCTCGAAAAAACTGATTACTACGATCCGTTCTCACAACATCCTTGTCCACAGTAAACTGAACATTCCTCCAGAAATCTTTCTGAGCATCAGGGCTCATGAAGAGTCTGAAGATTGAGAAAAATGTTAATGTAGTAAAAAATATTGGCAGTACCAATACAAATGTACTATTTTAATTAATAAGTGCAAGGGGATCTGAACCAGTGGAGAGACATGGCATACCAACTTTCCAAGGTATCAATTCACATCTTTAATTGAAGCAGGATATAAAGTTATGCTTAGATGGTACATGGTTCCTTCCAGATTGTCTAAGATCTACTCCGGGTTCTTTTAGACAGTGCGGAGGCATAGATACCCTTCTTCATGCTTGGTAGGATTGCCCTGTAGGGGTTAAATTCCGGGGGCGGAGGTATTTGATTTCATCAGATCCTTGACTGACATTTCTCCACCATTAGATTTATCTACTGCCTTACTAAATGGGCCGTTGACCTCACCATCTAAACACCTCACAAGACTTCTCCAGTGTATCCTGTTAGCAGCCAAACTAGCTATTGCTAAGTCCTGGCGTTCGGTCACAATCCCTATAGATCTGGTTAAAAATAAACTATCATGGATAATGGTTTATGACCAACTTACCAGTAAAACTTACGGATACACAGGATAGATTCGATAAGACTTGGGGACCATGGAAAAGATACCTATCCATATAATTAGAATGTCCTACATACTCATGATGTCCGTACTTTGCTGCTCTCTACCCCTTTCCCCCGTCCCCCTTTTTTTTTTTGCCTTCCCTTCACTTCCCTAACCTGTATCTTCCCTCTTGTTTCGTGATATGTTATATCCATAATTTTGGACAAGTTTACTATTTATATTTTGATGTCTCGACTATGTGATAATTCGTACTCTGCATTCTACATGCCTAAAATGTGGACTCAACAATGGAGACATCACTGCAATTTTATTGCATGCTACTATTGTTGGTCGTTAATGTGACTACATTTCTTTACTATATTTCCTTTGTTGAAAATCAATTTAAAAAAACAGCGAATACTAAATAAGTGCAAGGAAATCTGCATTTATCACATGTAAAGTCTAGAAACAACATAATTCCCATTTATACCTTTTATTCTGTATCTGACCATACTCCTCTCTTCTCTGAACACGCAGAGCTTCGCGTTCTTCCGAAGAAGATTCCCAGCTGTAATATCCAAAAAGAAATGGCCACACTTCCCCTCTGAGTGATGGTTCAATACCACCAAAAAAAATTGCCTGGAACAGAATAAAAAGCGAAGAATAAATATGTCACCTTGACAGTATAAACAGTATAAACATTCAACCTTGACAGTTTAAGTCAGGTGGCACATCTTACTAGTTATATATATATATATACACACACACAGACACACACACACACACACACACACATATATACACACATATACATATATATATAATAATTTTTTAAAGGCAACTTTTATTAAGACCATACGATATAGAAGTACAAATAATATAAAGTACAATTAGTATGTACATTGGTTCCTGAACGTGCACCTAATTACAGAGGATTGTAATAATAAAAAAAAAACGTTATTAAATTTATCAGGGCAATCACGTGCATCATAGGTTAAATTAACCCCTATCCCGTTGCAACCAAGTTCGACCTTCCTGACAGAGCCTCATTTTTCAAATCTGACATGTCTCATTTTTTGTGGTTGTAGCTTTAGAATGCTTTCACCTATCCAAGCTATTCTAAGACTATTTTCTTGTGACACATTGTACTTTATGTCAGTAGTAAAATTTGGTCGATACATTTATTTGTGAAAAACACCAGCATTTTATGTAACTTAGCAAAAATGTGCATTTTTCTAAATTTGAATGTATCTGTTTGTAAGACAGATTATTATACCACACAAAATAGTAACTAAATTAACATTTCCCACATATTGGCATCCTTTTTTGAACATCCTTTTATTTTTGTAGGACATTACACGGCTAATAAGTTTAGCAGAAATTTCTCACATTTTCAATAAAATTTCAAACGACTATTTTTTTTTAGAAACCAGTTCAGTTTTGAAGTTGCTTTGAGGGCCTATGAATTAGAAAACCTCATAAAATCACCCAATTTTAAAAAAGAAACCCCTCTTAGTATTTAAAACAGCATTTAAAAAAGTTTATTAACCTAAACAGGAATTTGATGTTTTTTCCATTTTAACCCATTTTTTCTGTAACAGCAAGCGTTAACAGAGAAATACAACTCAATATTTATTGCCTAGATTCTGCAATTTTTAGAACTATCCCACATGTGGCCCTAGTATGCTAATAATATTAAACACAGGCCTTAGAAGCAAAGGAGCACCTAATGGACTTTGGGACCCTCTTTTTATCACATTATATTTTAGGTACCATGTCAGGTTTGAAAACACCCCAAAAAAAGATCCCATTTTGGAAACTACACCCCTTGAACAGATGTTTCATAGATTTTATAAGAATTGTAACATAGAAAATTAAAAATAAGATGTTGTTTTAGCTAAAACATTTCCACAAGGAATAAAGGAGAATGAGCCCCCCAACATTTGTAAAGCAATTTCTTCAGAGTACGGAAATACCACATATGTGGTCATAAACTGCTGTTTGGGCACACAGTAGGGCTCAGAATGGAAGGAGCCATTTGGCTTTTGGAGCGCAGATTTTGCTGGATTGGTTTCTAGGCACCATGTTGCATTTACGAAGCACCTAATGTAGCAGTACAGTATAAACCCCCAGTAGAATCAGGCAGTGCAAATTATTATTATTATTTTTTTAATAAGATAGATTTAGCTCAAAAACGAGAAAGAGTCTCACTGTTCTTTCGGTTTCCATGAGTCCACCATGACGGCACCACGTGGAGGTTGTTTCCTTTGACCTCTGTAGGGACAGGAAGCAGGACAGGAAGAGACTTTCATAAGACCCTTCCTACCACCTCCCCCTAGTGTTTTCACCAGTAAACTACAACATGATTTGCTGCAGTAAGATATATATATATATATATATATATATATATATATATATATACACACACACACACACACACACACACACACACACACTACCGTTCAAAAGTTTGGGGTCACCCAGACAATTTTGTGTTTTCCATGAAAACTCACACTTATATTTATCAAATGCGTTGCAAAATGACTAGAAAATATAGTCAAGACATTGACAAGGTTAGAAATAATGATTTTTATTTGAAATAATAATTTTCTCCTTCAAACTTTGCTTTCGTCAAAGAATGCTCCATTTGCAGCAATTACAGCATTGCAGACCTTTGGCATTCTAGCTGTTAATTTGCTGAGGTAAAATCGGGAGAAATTTCACCCCATGCTTCCAGAAGGCCCTCCCACAAGTTGGATTGGCTTGATGGGCACTTCTTCTTGCGTACCATACGGTCAAGCTGCTCCCACAACAGCTCTATGGGGTTGAGATCTGGTGACTGCGCTGGCCACTCCATTACACATAGAATACCAGCTGCCTGCTTCTTCCCTAAATAGTTCTTGCATCATTTGGAGGTGTGCTTTGGGTCATTGTCCTGTTGTAGGATGAAATTGGCTCCAATCAAGCGCTGTCCACAGGGTATGGCATGGCGTTGCAAAATGGAGTGATAGCCTTCCTTATTCAAAATCCCTTTTACCTTGTACAAATCTCCCACTTTACCAACACCAAAGCAAAACCCAAACCATCACATTACCTCCACCATGCTTGACAGATGGCGTCAGGCACTCTTCCAGCATCTTTTCAGTTGTTCTGCATCTCACAAATGTTCTTCTGTGTGATCCAAACACCTCAAACTTCGATTCGTCTGACCATAACACTTTTTTCCAATCTTCCTCTGTCCAATGTCTGTGTGCTTTTGCCCATATTAATCTTTTCCTTTTATTAGCCAGTCTCAGATATGGCTTTTTCTTTGCCACTCTGCCCCGAAGGCCAGCATCCCGGAGTCGCCTCTTCACTGCAGACGTTGACACTGGCGTTTTGCGGGTACTATTTAATGAAGCTGCCAGTTGAGGACCTGTGAGGCATCTATTTCTCAAACTAGAGACTCTAATGTACTTGTCTTGTTGCTCAGTTGTGCAGCGGGGTCTCCCACTTCTCTTTCTACTCTGATTAGAGCCTGTTTGTGCTGTCCTCTGAAGGGAGTAGTACACACCGTTGTAGGAAATCTTCAGTTTCTTGGCAATTTCTCGCATGGAATAGCCTTAATTTCTAAGAACAAGAATAGACTGTCCAGTTTCACATGAAAGTTCTCTTTTTCTAGCCATTTGGAGAGTTTAATCGAACCCACAAATGTAATGCTCCAGATTCTCAACTAGCTCAAAGGAAGGTCAGTTTTATAGCTCCTCTAAACAGCAAAACTGTTTACAGCGGTGCTAACATAATTGCACAAGGGTTTTCAAGTGTTTTCTAATCATCCATTAGCCTTCTAACACAGTTAGCAAACACAATGTACCATTAGAACACTGGAGTGATGGTTGCTGGAAATGGGCCTCTATACACCTATGTAGATATTGCATTAAAAACCAGACGTTTGCAGCTAGAATAGTCATTTACCACATTAACAATGTATAGAGTGTATTTCTGATTAATTTAATGTTATCTTCATTGAAAAAAACTGTGCTTTTCTTTCAAAAATAAGGAAATTTCTAAGTGACCCTAAACTTTTGAACGGTAGTGTATATAGAGAGAGGAAAAAAGCAGCACTTCATAAATGTACCAGTCGGTGCTATGCGATCCTGACCCTGATCCAAATGGTCCTATAGGTATATGTAGAAATGATCGCAGCACTCCAAAAGTTGATGTCAAACAAAGATGTGGTTTATTATTCCGTGTTTCAAAGACAAGCTATGTTTCAGTCCTCTCTCAGGACCTTTTTCAAGCTAAAGTGACATGTGCAAAGCAGGGTTTATATACCCATGTGTAAACAATGCATAATCAGCAGTGATAAACGTCAAGACATACAAATAAGGCCAACATTTGGCTAATACAATATAGAAAAAGTGCACAGCACAGTATAACAATGTTACAAACATATTCCATCCAATGTGTATTAAAAATTGATTCCAAAACAATGTGATCTACTAATTGTAAAAACATCAGAAAAGTATACATAGTAATGAAGGGGAGGAGTTCCGAGCCACTCACCAATCGTCAAACCCCAGACAAATATATGCAAGTTTTGTTTGAATTACTCTACGATCCTCCAGCGTCTGCAAGAATCAACAGCGCATGCGTAACAACGCGCTATGCAAGAAGGGTCCGACAACCAATCAACAGACGGCGTCTCGCGTTGCAAAGGTAACAGTCTAGACCGGCCTATCAGGAACAAGCTAGTCCCGTTGTTCAAGTTGCGAAGCCTCTACTTTTAACAGCGCTCAAACAACATGTATAACATACACATTATTTATTGAAGGGAATAATGCCAGCACATGCATCCTAAGACGTAAACCATATTGACTGCAAAGACTATTAGTACGTTTGCAGACCGGGTCATTGTCCAAACAACAACATCTATAATGTAGTATATTAGACAAGCTCCATGCCTAGTATGGTCCTCCACCCCCACCTTCGTGTGGTGGCTATCCATCGTAGCCATAACGGTCAGATTGTATCAGTGTTTCTCTCCACACCAAGTATTCTTCTTCCTACTGGCTTTTATAGTGGAGATAACCTAATCACATAGGCCTCACTGTTTTAGAATTTCCCTCTCAGTATCCAAGCCGAGAGTTCAAAATGATCTAGATTCGGATGAGATAGTGGTCCCTGATGTAGAAGGTCTTTCCTGAAGGGAAACCTCAGTGGATCTTGTAGGGCTAATATTTGGAGAAGTGGAAACCAACGTCTTTTTGCTAAAAAAATGAATGTGGCTCTCTGCTGTTGAATTTCTTGTAAGACTTTTAGAATTAAGGGAAAAGGAGGAATGGCAAAGCCTAGTCCCAGACCCCAATTTTGAGACAAGGCATCCACCCCCAGTGAGTTGTCTCTGGGATTAAGAGAAAAATATCAATCTTTGTAAATCCCCATTTTTGGATTATCATTTGAAACATTTGTGGATGAAGAGACCATTCTGAAATAATAAGTGACTCACTTGTCTGAGGGTTTCCCACACTGCTGTTATTTGAGATAATTTGAAAAGATTGACTCGATTTGGGGAGGCCAAGGTCTTTGGAAATGTTTTCCCAATAGGTAACACCCCCAACCGTATTTTCTGGTATCTGTCTTAATCTGAATTATCGGATTTGGATGCCAAAGAACCCCGGATAGAAGGTTGTTTCCACCAACCACCAGTTCAGAGACATTTTGATGATGCACAGTATTTTTATTTTGTCGTCTTCAGAAAATTGGCTCTTGTCATAGGAAGACAGAATCCAAGATTGTAGGCTTCTTGTATGAATTTGACTCCGGTTGACTGATTGGATACATGCTGTGAGTATGCCTAGTAGCCTCATCGCGTCTCTGATGGAACAGAATGTTTTCTTCTGGAACTTCTAAATCTTGTCTGATATTTTGGATTTTTTCTTTTGGAAGAAAATAATTTTGGGATCTGGAATCTAATATTACCCCTAAAAATTTCCGCTGTCTTACTGGGACTAATTTTGATTTCTCTTTGTTTATAAGCCAGCTTAAAGAGGCTCTGTCACCAGATCTTGCAACCCCTATGTGCTATTGCAGCAGATAGGCGCTGCAATGTAGATTACAGTAACGTTTTTATTTTTAAAAAACGAGCATTTTTGGCCAAGTTATGACCATTTTTGTATTTATGCAAATGAGGCTTGCAAAAGTCCAAGTGGGCGTGTTTAAAGTAAAAGTCCAACTGGATGTGTATTATGTGCGTACATCGGGGCGTTTTTACTACTTTTACTAGCTGGGCGTTCTGACGAGAAGTATCATCCACTTCTCTTCAGAACGCCCAGCTTCTGGCAGTGCAGACACACAGCGTGTTCTCGAGAGATCACGCTGTGACGTCACTCACTTCCTGCCCCAGGTCCTGCATCGTGTCGGACGAGCGAGGACACATCGGCACCAGAGGCTACAGTTGATTCTGCAGCAGCATCGGCGTTAGCAGGTAAGTCGATGTAGCTACTTACCTGCAAACGCTGATGCTGCTGCAGAATCAACTGTAGCCTCTGGTGCCGATGTGGCCGACACGATGCAGGACCTGGGGCAGGAAGTGAGTGACGTCACAGCGTGATCTCTCGAGAACACGCTGTGTGTCTGCACTGCCAGAAGCTGGGCGTTCTGAAGAGAAGTGGATGATACTTCTCGTCAGAACGCCCAGCTAGTAAAAGTAGTAAAAACGCCCCGATGTACGCACATAATACACGCCCAGTTGGACTTTTGCAAGCCTCATTTGCATAAATACAAAAATGGTCATAACTTGGCCAAAAATGCTCGTTTTTTAAAAATAAAAACGTTACTGTAATCTACATTGCCGCGCCGATCTGCTACAATAGCAGATAGGGGTTGCAAAATCTGGTGACAGAGCCTCTTTAAGTCAGTAAACAATCGAATTGTAAAAACAATATCCTGAAGTAGTAATTGTCTTGAATATGTGATTAATAAATAGTCACCTAATAACGGTATTATAAAGATGCCTTGTTTTTTTTTTTTAAACTTACTACCACCTCTACTTTTGTGAAGACTCTTGGAGCAGAAGAGATTCCAAAGGGAAGAGCCACAAACTGGAAGTGATGAATTTGATGTGATTTGTCCAATACTGCGAACTTTCTGAATTTTTGAGATGCTGCATGAATGGGGATGTGATAATAGGCATCCCTTAAATTCAGACTACACATCTCTGCCCCCAGAGGAATTAACAGAGTAGTCGACTTTAAAGTTTCCATTTTGAATGTTCTGTATTTGATACACTTTTATACACTTTGAAATTTCAGGTTTATTATAGTGCGATAAGATCCATTTGTCCTTTTTGAGACTCTGGGACCGGAATGATAAACTCTGAATCTAGCATGGACATCACTCCCTGTAATATCTTTTCTTAAAGTATAGGCAAGGTTTGGGAAGTAAGAATACATTTTTCTGGGGGTGGAGAACCTAACTCTGTTTAACCATGTCTGAGATTATGGATGAAGACTCTACCTTTCCCCCCTTTGGGGTAAGACCAGCATCTCGTTTTCCCTTTCCCTTTGAAATCCCTATATTGGGTCTGGATAGGACGAAAGGACTGTTTTTTTGGTAGTGTTTGTTTCTTAGGATTCCGGAGTGGACGTCAAACGAGGGAGGGAGTAAATATGAGCGTTTTTTTATACGCAGTGGAAATTCCGTCTGCAAAACCACGGTGGTGCGATTTTTGGAACGGATGGTGCTGCGGGTTCCAGGTCAGATACGCTGCGTGATTATTACGTAGTGTATCCGACCCATGGGAAACCCGGCCTTAAGAGTCACTAGGTTTAAAGACTAAACGGTTCCTAAATTATTTTGAAATACCCAGTATGTTTTCAGCTTCTTCCCACTCCTGCAATATCATTTACCTAATATTTGAATTAATTGAAAAAAAACGAATTTATTTTTAGGCCTAAGTCCCCCGAATATCTCATCCTGAATAGTACGAGGTTCTTGAACCGCTTTGATTTGCATGGTAGTTCTTACAGCTCTTAATGCTTCTACGTCATCAGGTGAGAAAAAATATTTTTAATTTTTTTTCAGTGACGACTCCATCAAAATATTGTCATCAGGGGAAATATACACCATCTTCATTTTCCAAGTCAGATGAAGAAATAACCTATGATATTAACCGTTTACTGGGTAGAAACCCTGTATTCGCAGATTGAGGAAGCGCCTCATATTGAAATGAAGACAGTGTGGGCGTCAATATAGAAGGAGACAGAGTAGGGTTTGGACTGGGAATTTTCATCAAAGTCAGGGAAGATTTAATTTCATTCCCGTACCATAGGGCAGAGTTCATCCAATAATAATGGTTGCTCCTCTTTAAGAAGACATGGTATAGTTTCTTTTTACATAAATCAGAAAGCTTTGTAAAGCTGACCGCGCATTTTCTCACTCTGTTGCTAAGTTTTGAGATCCACTCTTTTCCCCCTATAAGAAAACAGGAGGAGCAACCATCACTCAGGGGAATCCAACCATATCCCTACACAAGGCAAATTACATTTGTTTATCAAATCCCCTATGGGGTACTCACTGTACTGGGAACCATGGATTTCTCTGAAATTTTGGGCTGAGTACTAGAAGTCTCAGGACCTGGAGAGGCTATGATGCCAGAAAGACAGACCTCAAATCAGGACACCGTTCTGGATGCAACTGCCAATATTTAAATGATTTGCAAGGACTCCTTTCCCTTCGGGCGTTTGTCCAGCCCCATCACTGGAATGACGGCTGTATCCTATGATGGCCCGGCCAACGTCACCTCCGGAAAGTGAGAAAGGAAGATGGTGCCGCACATGTGTGGACTGGAAGTCCACTGGCATCTCTAACAGCACCTACTTCTGTCCTGTACCCCGGGTGCCACAGGAGGACAGGGGATGGCCTGGAATCTTTTACCCCCCAGACCTCCCGATGGGAAGACCTCCAGGCCATATATGTTTCTTACTCCCCCCCCCCCCCATAGCACCACCAGGAGGGCTCCGGTTTTCTGTAGGGACAGGAAAAACCCTGGTGGGAGGTTGTAGGAGGGGCCTTCTTGTCCCTACAAAGGTCAAGGGGAAAAACCTCCACGTGGTGCAGTCATGAAGGACGATATGGAAATTTTTCATTTTCTCATCAAGTAAAGGAGAAAAAGAACCCCAACATTTGTAAAGCAACTTTTCCAGAGTTTGACAATACCCCATATGTGGTCATAAACGGCTGTTTGGGCACACAGCAGGGCTTAGAAGGAAAGGAGCGCCATTTGACTTTTGGAGCTCAGATTCTGTTAGATTGGTTTCCCCAATTTGGCCCCCTAATTCGCCACACTTTAACCTAATTGAGCATCCGTGGGACCACCTCGATCGTCTTGTTCGCTCTATGGATCCTGAATATATATATATATATATATATATATATACACATATATATATATATATATATATATATATATATACACACATACACACACACACACACACACACACACTTGTCCTTCAATGAATTAGAATATCAAAAAGTTAATTTATTTCAGTAATTCAATTCAAAAAGTGAAACCCATATATTCATATAGATCCATTACACACAGAGTGATCTATTTCCAGCATTTTTTTCTTTTAATCTTGATGATTATGGCTAACAGTTAATGAAAACCCAAAATTTAGTGTCTCAGAAAATTAGATTATATAAGCCCAATTTCAAAAATGATATTTAATGCCGAAATGTAGGTCTACTGAAAAGTATGTACAGTATCTGCCCTCAATACTTGGTCGGGGCTCCTTTTGCATGAATTACTGCATCAATGCGGCGTGGCATGGAGGCGATCAGCCTGTGGCACTGCTTAGGTGTTATGGAAGCCCAGGTTGCTTTGATAGTGGCCTTCAGCTCGTCTGCATTGTTGGGTCTGGTGTCTCTCATCTTCCTCATGACAATACCCCATAGATTCTCTTTGGGGTTTAGGTCAGTCGACTACGGTATTCATTCTGTCAAAACGAAGGAACCCTTGCACAATGGAGACAAACGGAAACCATTGGCACCAGATCTGCCACCATTGAAATCAATGGTGATGGAAACAGAAACCTATGGTTTCCGTTTGTGTCAGTTAGGGCTCCGTACCGACGGAAAGCTCAGACGGAACGGAGCCCTGACGCAGATATGAACGAAGCCTAAACTTGATGGACATATCTTTTTTCAACCTATGTAATTGCAGTATGTTACCCTGTAATATATTACTATAAAATTCTAAAATGATTTGTGCACAAACATGCAAAAACAGAATTTTGATAAATATTGTTTGCATAAAATGATATTTTTCAACTTTTCAGTTAAGGTTAAACGCTTCTTATTGGGAGAATTGTTAACACCTATGTGCATTTTAGATATCCAATATCTCAATTTACATTTGTTCCTACCTTCCGTAGTTTATATTCTTCTTCCACCTGTCCAGCCTCATTGAGATGTTGCAACCACCTAGTGACATTTAATCTTTGGTAAATACCCTCTTCAGGATGAGATTCAGAGGAGAGGACACTTGGCCTTTGAATTGAGAAATGAAGACATGTCTTCTCCTCTGTTACCTGATATGGAATAAATAGAAAAATTCTCTAGCAAATTCAGGATCAAATGAAAAGCAATATATGTTTATCTAAAAACACTTCTTTGTAATACTTTGATTTGTTAGGGGAATAACAGGAAGTGGGGATGAAACTATACAATCTCATTTTGTTTCAATTCTAGTACGTAAAAAAATGAGACAGTACATGATAGTGTCCCAAGGCATAAAAACCCCATTAGCCTCAGCAGAAAAAGGCCTCGGGTGAGTATCTGGAACTATTTCTTATCAGATTGGGGAAAAGGGGGTGGTGGGAGTCGCCACAAACACCTATAGCAACTTCTAAGAAGACCGACTATGACGTGGCCAATAAGTTTCTTTCAGGTATCACGGACTTCTATTCTTCAAATTCATCAGCAATAGATGCCCATTGACAGTAAGGGAGCTGCTCTCTGCCACTCAATCCTTTAGGACTAGCAAGACCCTGAGTGAAGGTCTCCCAGTAGTGCTTGGGGATCTTCCCATACATGTTGGAGTTGTACGAATGAAAAATACAAGATCCTCACCAAAGTACTGACCACCAGGCTATAGAATGTCAAAGGGTGTAGACAGTCTTGCTCTGGTCAGAGATATGGTCCAGTAAATCAAGGGCCACTGTATTGAGTTCTGACCAGAAAAAAGCCTTTGATCGCGTCACTTATGAATTCATGGGCAAGGCACTACTAAGGTTAGAGAGTTAGGGCTTATTCAGACGAACGTTATATACGTCCGTGAAAATCACGCGCGTCGCACGGACCTATATTAGTCTATGGGGCCGTGCAGACATGTGCGTGATTTTTATGATTGGTCCGCTGCGTAAAAGTCACGACATGTCCGTTCTTTGAGCGTTTTTCACGCATCACACACCCATTGAAGTCAATGGGTGCGTGAAAACCACGCATGCCACATGGAAGCACTTCCGTGCGAACAGCGTGATTCGCGCAACAGCTGTGAAAAGGATGAATGAAAACAGAAAAGCACCAACAGAAAAGCACGCAGCCGCGCATCATATGATGAGGCCACACGCTGCATTTTTTGCGTGTGCAAAAAGCACACGCTCGTGTGAATCCAGACTCAGGAGAACTGCGTAGTTATTATGTTAATTTTATTGTCCTTGGGATTTACTGCATGGTGCTGTCAAACCGTTGTAAGATGGACTCCTTTCCTACCTTTATCAAGTCTCGGAGAGACAATACTGGCCTCTTTTAAAACTTTTTTTGTGTGCGTTATATATCTTTTTGCAGAGTCTATCTGGCAGAAAAGGGGGATAAGAAGACCAAGAGACAAAGTGCTCATTCAACATGGACAATGTGACCATCTTCTGCACAGTTTAGAGTTCAGCTACACTTGACCAGACCTTCAAGAGTTCAGATGGGCCTCAGTGGCAACGGGCAACTGTAGAAAGTTCGAAGCGATGCTCTTCGGAAAGTGACTCCTGTGTCCTTCTGCTTCGTTTCCAACTGCCACCACAAGGAAGGAAGGCACAGTCCTAAAATCATGGTATTAACGCTTGGCCAAGGTCAACCAATAGAATTGGTTAGAGCGTTGAGCCTCAGACAGCTCACTACTGAGTGCAAAGCACTTCTGCCCAAATAAGTTTTGAATGCGTAAAAAAGGATATTATCGATTGAAGAAGTTAATAATGTTTTCAGAGAATGGACTATAAGACAAACAGCAGGGAATGAACGCATTGCCTGTAGTGGTGAATGGCTACTGCATACTGAAGCTGAGCAGAGGGTTATCGGACTAGTGAAGACAAATAGATGTGGCACAATGCGTCTATTGATAATTTGAATAAGGGACCAATGGTTTATTTCCTGTTGATCTCTTCCATTCTCAGCTGATAAACTACTGAGATGTGGGACTTTGTAAAGGATCGGGTTAACATTATTTTTCTCCTAATGCAGACAGAGCAGTGGCGGCGAGGCTCTTGTTGCAGCCAGTTGACTCAAATCCGCACAGGTTTAT
Source organism: Rhinoderma darwinii (assembly GCF_050947455.1). Taxonomy (NCBI): domain Eukaryota; kingdom Metazoa; phylum Chordata; class Amphibia; order Anura; family Rhinodermatidae; genus Rhinoderma; species Rhinoderma darwinii. The sequence continues at coordinate 48,120,893 of NC_134699.1, forward strand.
AAAAAGGAAGAAGGGGGGAATGGTTGATCACATGGGAAACATATAGAAGAGTTCTTTATTTCTTGGTTTTGATTGCAAGACGACGAGAGGATCAAAGAAAATGAGGAGAGAAATTCCTGGGATATTAATTTTTTTGTGAATTTTCTATGTTTAGAGTTTCTGTAAGTAGGCGGTCATAATAAATTGGACACGTGTGTGTGTGTAATATATATAAGATTTGGTGCATACAGTCTCGGTTAGCAACAAACTACAAACTGACACTTTGTTACAGTACATGCTAATCGACAGTTTACAGTCTGTTAATAAGGGGACAGGAGGAGGTTTTCCGTAAACCTTATTCCCTGTAAAGGATCTGCCAGACACAGCTTCGGGGTTAACTCCCTTAATTAATCAGTCAGCACCTGAATCTACATCCCTGAGACTGACTCCAGCTTCCACCACTCAGGCTGGCAGGCTTAGGAGTGGGAGAGCCTATCGCAGCCTGGCCAGACTCAGCTAGCTCCCGCCCTCTGTCTATTTATACCTGCATTTCCTGTTCCTCCTTGCTTGTTATTCTTTTTCGTGTGGTTTCCTGGCCCAGCTACAGCTCCTTCTATTTTGTTCCTGCTCCATACAGACCCTGGCTTACTGACTACTCTTCTGCGCTTCGTTTGGTACCTCGCACACTCCTGGCTTGACTCGGCTCGTTCACCACTCTGGTTGCTCACGGTGTGGCCGTGGGCAACTGCCCCTTTCCCTTGCTTGTATTCCCTTGTATGTTTGTCGTGTTTGTCGTTCACTTACTGAGTGCAGGGACCGCCGCCCAGTTGTACCCCGTCGCCTAGGGCGGGTCGTTGCAAGTAGGCAGGGACAGAGTGGCGGGTAGATTAGGGCTCACTTGTCCGTTTCCCTACCCCCCGGTTATTATATTCCCAATATGTAATTTTAGACATTTATTTGGGACTCAACTGATCACCTAAATTCACAATTACGGCATGTTTTTAGTCATCATGGCCTGAAATTAGTTCAACAATATTACACTTGATTCACACCACCTGGGGATGTTTGGTACATTCATAGACCAGTAGGACCTTTTTATATTCAATTTCTATGCTCCCAAATCCGAGTAGATCACTCACTCCGGTATTTAAAAAAAAGAACACATACAATATCTCTTTGGTATGGATTGTTACAGGGGTCTACTAGCTACTTATCCTCCTCAACTTACGTTGTGGAATGGGAGAGGGAATTAGGCAAACTCACTTTTCTCAGCGAATGGGAAAAAACAAGTGGTTTGTACTCACTGTAAAATCTATTTGTCGTTAAATCAATTGGGGGACACGGCCTCATGGGTCTATGCTTCTACCACTAGGAGGCTACGCTAGGTAGGATAGCTCGGCCCAGGCAGGCTTTACCATTCCCACAGACACTGACTGAATCAGTTCTGTACAAAAGCAGTAGGAAAAAAAAATAACACAACCATGTCCACGGTCCCGGGAGAAAACCAAACAGTCAGAACTACAGGTTTCGGGCCTGAATAAACAATAAAATATTAAGACAGTGAAGTCTGTGTCCCCCAATAGAATAAAAAAATATATTTTACGGCGAGTTAAAAAAATCTTGTTTTCTCGTTAATCATTGGGGGACACAGCACCATGGGATGTCCTAAATCAGTCCCAGAGGGCAGGAAAACAAATTAAAAGCACAGCTATGCGACCCGCTTGAAATACTGCAATACAGACTGGAATCAGCAGATGACAAAGAAAGAATTTTGCATAACATAGTAAGAGTGTGCACAATAGCCTAGGTAGCAGCCTTGCATACTTGAGCATCTAAAGCTTGATGCCTGACCACTCAGGAGGCACCAACAGGCCTAGTAGAATGTGCAGTAATCTGATCGGGAGGAACGTTACCCTTGGATCTATTGTTTTTCAAATTCACAGACCGGATACAACACGCAATAGTGGCGTTGAAAGCTCACAGACTCTTGCATGACCCTTCAGGAAAAAAAAAAAAAAAAAGAGATGGAGCACTGAAACGACTCCGTAGCAGCCAAATGGATTTGGACTGCTCTTGTTTTGTTGGAAATAAATGCTTGGGTCTTTGGAGAAATGCTTTCACAATGTATGAGAATGTATAATGACCTGTATTGATGTGAAGTTTGTTGAATAAACTTGAACTAATTAAAAAAAAAAAAAAAAAAGATTTGGACTGCTCTTAACAAATCAAGGCTATGTAAAGTCCGTTCCCTCAGATAAGATGGGGAAGGGAAAAAATGGAGAACAATCTTTTTATTAATATGGAAGGTAGAGACTACTTCCGGTAGAAAACATTGAACAGGCCAAAAAAACACCTTATCCCTATGGATGACCAAAAAAGGTTGCTTGATTGATAAGACAGATAGTTCCAAAAACCCGCTTGATGGAGGTAATGGAGGTAATGGCCTACAGAAAAGTTACGTTCTGGGAAAGGAGACGCAACAAAATGTCTCTCAAATGTTCAAAAGGAGTAACCTGAAGAGCTCCGAGAACGAAATTAAGATCCCAAGACTCAATAGGAGGTCTGAAAAAAGGGACTGCATGAGCTAACCCCTTCAAAGAAAATCTTCACCTGAGAACCAAAAAGCCAAAGTTCTCAGAAAAAGAATGGACACAGTAGAGATCTGCCCCCTCAGGAAAAATAAAGTCCCTGTTCAAGGCCTGATTGCAGGAAGGACAGGACTCCAGGTGTGGAATATTTCATAGAATGGAAATGATTGCGTTCACAACAGCAGAAGTAAGCCTTCCATTTACGTTGGTATACCATGGCTGATTGAGGTTTTCTGGCCTTCAACATCATCTGCATGACAGGCTCAGAGAGAACTCAGGTTCTCAGAACCTCGGCTTTAACATTAAGTAGAGGGAAGAGATAAAGAACAGAAAACTCTCTATATGGAGTGACCAGCAATCGACTGTGATAGCCCTAGGATCCCATGCCCTGGCTGTGTAAGTTGGAACCTTGTGGTTGTGATGGGACACAAAGACATAAACATCTGGGTAGCCCCACCACTGGCACAGTTGATGGAATACCCTAAGGTGAAGAGACCACTCTCCCTGATTTATTCTCTTTTAGCTGAGAAAATGCGTGGCCCAATTGTCCATTTCTGGTATGTGGACCGCTAACAGTGCTAGAATATGTTATTCAGCCCACAGTAGTATCCAAGAAGATTCCAGCAGAGTCGCCCGACTACTGGTGCTGTTCTGGTGGTTCATATAAGCACTGCCACAAAGTTGTCGTTCTGGATCTGACCAGCCGACCCCAAAGACGAGTCCAGTGGGAGAGGGTTAGGAAGCTCGCCCTCAATTCAAACGAATTGATCTGCAAGGACATTTCCTCCTACGACCAAGATGCCTAACCTGAATGAGGACGGAAAACTGCAACCCACCTGGACAGATTGGCATGAAAATCAACTTGTCCACCGTGCCCTGAGACTTAATCCAGTGCAAAAAGATTGCCCACTAGAGGAAGCAGGAGTGAAATTGTGCATATGAAACTCCTTCGAAGGTCGCCACAAGACCCTTGCTGTCCTGGCGTGGAGTACCATTCCTAAAAACTCCATGTTCTGAGTCAGGAACAATAGGGATTTTTCCTTGTTCTTGATCCCTCCGAATCTTCTCAAAATTTCTAGAGAGATCTGGAAATTCAAGATTGTCCATTCTGGAGGGTGCTTTCACCAAGAGGTCATCCACGTAAAGGATTAAAGATTACTGAAAAGGATTAAAGATTTCTCCTGAGGTTTTAAATTTATGTTGGCATTGTGATAAGGAACAAGGTCCAATGGTCCATATCTGCTGGGGATGCTAATCTTTGAAAGCTATATGGGAGGATATTAGTTGAATTATTTGTGTTCGACTTCATATAAAAAAAATAGTCCAGAGCTGAATCTACTTTATATGTTACCTGGTCAAATTTCCAACTATAAGAAAAATACGTAATTTTCTTGGCAACTACATTGGCGATACCACGACTATGGAGAACATCCGACCCTCCATCTATACATAATACAATGGAAGATATTCTTCCATTCAAACATGATACATACTAGGCTTTCTTTGGGGTATGGGATGTGTATAATATGATGTTCTATCCAGAATTGTAAGTTGCCCTCTGAATGTTTTTGTTTCTTTCCTTCTAATAAAATTTAGTTGGACCCGAACCTACACTAAACTTCCTGTGTCAGACAAACCTTTGTCACTCTGGACTGTAATGAAAGCCAGAGGATTGGGCTGTAGTAGGGCCAGCAAGTGGCGGTGTGAACCCTCTTTGTCATCAAGGGATTTGAGTTGGGGCTACTCCGGGGAGCGGAGTCTAAGGGAACACACGATCTTTACCCTTTTAACCCCTGTACAGGGATGTGGACTTTGCTGCTGGGAAACCCCAGGTCACTACCTCCTGGAGTAGTCTTCCTTGGTGACGGCTGGCGCAGTAGAGACAGAGTGATCAGGAGAACTAAAGGTCTGGGCAGTTTGCGGAGGTTCGTAACGATAAATGTAGCAATAGGTCAGGGCAGGCGTCAGGCACGGATGGTGAAAAACAGGCAAGGTCATCACATTGGAATACAACTAAACGACCGGGATAACTTTGGAACACTGAGAAAGCAAAGGAACCAAAGTGCTCTGGCCATGGATAGGCAGGGCTTTTATACAGGTGGTAGATTTTAAAATGTGAGTTCTCAAAGCTGGAGGTTCCCACAAGTTTATTAAAAGCAAGGAATGACTTTTATTAGTAATAGACACTAGGTAATGATTACATTTCCATGTGGCGGCGCACGCTAATTTAGCATCATCTGAACTAGAGGAGCCCTTTCATGGCCAAGGGCCATTGATGCCCCTGTGTCCAGGTCAAATTCTCCATTTTTGATAGGCACTTCTTTAAACGATAATATCTTTGTAACTGCTTTGACTATTTTTACTTTGTTTTTTTTAGAAGACTTATAAGGCTTTCATTTTCTAGATTAGTTCAATTAATTTCATGTTTTTAATTTTCATTCTGAGCAGACAAATCACAAAAAATTTGGAAAAAAACACTTTTTGTATATATATATATATATATATATATATATATATATATATATATATATACACACACACACACACATACACATACACATATATATATACACAGTCCAAACACAGATGAACACAGCACTCCAACAGATCCATAGAATCAGGCCATGTGCTCGTCACCAGGGGATGAATCAATTCCCCAATTCAAAATAGAGAAGAACATAGAACACAGTAACGGCACCAGGACTTCAAGGTAGATGAAAGCAGGGTGGATTTATTCACCTTAACACAGCTGTGTGGAGGTGAATAAATCCACCCTGCTTTCATCTACCTTGAAGTCCTGGTGCCGTTACGGTGTTCTATGTTCACATATATATATATATATATATATGCTGTTGCAGATCTATAACAATTAGTCGTCTTCCCTCTCCTTCACCCTGGATCCTTGTGAGGGAAGAGTGAGGAGGGCTATAAGGCTATATTCACACGACAGTGAAAAAAAGTGCCATTAACAACGGATCAACTGTGAAATCTTCATGGATGTTTTGCATCAGTGTGTCTCAAAATTTGAATCCATTTCCCGGCCGTCTGTTTCTCATGGACGTTAAAAAAAAATTATGAATTTTATCCGTTAGGGTTTTTTTGTCCCAGCCACCTGAAAACACCACAGTGCCTATGTAGATAGTCATGCAATATAGTAGATAGTGCCACATTGCCCACTGTAGATAGTGCCAGTGCCGACTGTAAATAGTGCCACAGTTCCCACTGTAGAAAGTGCTCAGATAGTGACAGTTCGCACTGTAGATAGTGCCCACATAGTGCTAGACAAGTGCCCATGTAGATAGGGCTAGTGTCCCCTGTAGGTAGTGCCCATATAATGCCATAGTGTCACACCCCCTGTATATAGCCCCACACCCTGCAGATAGTGCCACCCCCTGCAGATAGCGCCACCCCCCCTGCAGATAGCAATAGTCCACCTGCAGATAGCTCCAACCCCCTCCCCGTATATGGCACCCCCTTCCTGTATATAGCGCCACTGTAGTTCCCTGTGGAGGGAGTTCCTAGAGGGAGGGAGTTCCTGATGACTCTGAACATATATGGACCGTGACGTCAGGGGCCAACGCTAAAAGCAGAATCCCCTGCCAGAGCGTCAGCAGCGCTCTGGCTGGGCATTTCGCTCCAGGAGTAGCCCACTGTCCATATATGGATAGTGATGCCAGGGGCTTCTCCAGTAGTGGAATCCCCGGCCAGATCGATCTGACCGGGGATTCCACTTCTAGACGGAGCTTAGGTGGCGCTATCTACAGAAGGGGGGTGGCAGTACAGGGGGATGGGAGATGCCAGGGGCTCCCTCTATGAGGGGAATCCCTGAACAGAGCGCTGACTGCGGATTCAAAGGGTGGTGCGATCTACAGAGGGTTTTCCGCTATATATAGGGGGGGGGTGTATTCCGAGGGTCTCAAATTCGCAGAAGAAACGAGAGTGCAACGCTGCTTACAATGAGCAGCACTGCCCTCATTAAACTCCGTTCCAGACTGCTAACATTTCTATACGTGACAACTGCACGGGGCATCGGCAGTCGTTAAGGGGTTAAGGAATAATCTACAACCATACAACACATTTGTGCAGTATTTAGCTTCTCTTTGGTACATATTTTCCTATGAACAGTTTTTTGGGCTCATTATCTCCTTTTTAAGCAGACTTTTGTAATTTCACTTTTCCTTCTCACCTTTTCTTTGAGTTGAGCCTCACAGCAATATTTCCACTGTTGGAATACTTCTGATAACTTGTCCAGACCACCATGATGGAAATGTAAAACTTTGTACTGACTTTCCCTGCTGGCGATCACCAACTGTCCACTGGTACAAGCTTCATCACTAAAAAATAAATAAAGAAAATCAATAAACTCATAAAAGAACAAAAGAAAACTAAAGTGTACGATGTTCTTTTTCAAAGCTTGTAGTTTAGGGCCTGTTCACATCAGCGTTGCCCTTCCATTGAGGGGTTCCATCTGAGGTTTCCGTCGGGTTAACCCCTCAACGGAAAGGTAAACGGAAACCTAAGCTTCCGTTTGCATCACCATTGATCTCAATTGTGATGGAAACGTTGCTAAAGGTTTCCGTTTGTCACCTTTGTGACAGGGTTCCGTTGTTCAGTCAACTGCGCTATTGATTCCGTCAAAACAACGGAACCCTGTCACAACGGTGACAAACGGAAACCTTTAGCAACGTTTCCGTCACCATTGATATCAAAGGTGATGCAAACGGAAGCTTAGGTTTCCGTTTGCCTTTCCGTTGAGGGGTTAACCCGACGGAAACCTAAGACGGAACCCTTCAAAAGGAAAGGCAACGCTGAAGTGAACACATTCTTAATTGCATATCTATGTATATTGTGCGTGAAATGCTTAACTCCTTAGCGACCAGCCTATTTTAGGCCTTAATTACCAAGCAATTTTTTTTTTGTTTTACCATTTAAAGAGTTATAACTTTTTGATTTTTCCGCTGACATAGCTGTATGATTACTTGTTTCTTGCGAGAGAAGTTGCATTTTTTTTATAACATCATTTTGGGTTACATATAATTTATGGATTAACTTTTATTAACTTTTTTGTGGAGTAATGGAAAAGACAGGAATTTTGCCAATCTGTTTTGTGTCTTAAATTTAAGTTTACCGTGTGGTATAAATTACTTTATTCAGCACATCGTTATGATTAACACGATACCAAATTAATCTAGTTCTTTTTTATGTTTCACTATGCACAATAAAAACACTTTTTCAAAAATGATTTGTTTTTGTGTCACCATCACTTTTTTATTTTTCGGCCGATGTAGATGTATGAGGGTTTATTTTTTGTGGGGACTACATGAAGTTGTTATTGGCACCATTTAATGTACCATAAAACTTTGGGGTACATATGACTTCGATCGATTTTTATTGCATTTTTTGGAAGGCAGGATGAACAGAAAACAGCAATTCTGACAATATTTTTATTTTATTTTTTATGGCGTTCACCATGCGGGTAAAATTACATAGCAGTTTTATAGTTCGGGTCATTACGGACAGGGTGATACCAATTATGTGTAGCTTTTACTTTTTTCATAATAAAGAATTTTGTAGGGAAAAAAAGTGGGTTTTTCATGGATATTTACTTGTTTTTTTTTAATTTATTATAAACTTTATTAAACTATGTTTTCCTTTTTTTTTTTTTGTCCCACTGGGGGGACTTTACTATGCAATATTTTAAATGCTTTTATAGTGCACTGCAATACTTCTGTATTGCAGTGTATTATGCCTGTCAGTGTACGCTGAGTTCACACGCGGCGGATACGCTGCTTAAAACACGCAGCTCATCTGCCCTGTGTGCAGCAGGGAATTCCAGGCGAAAAACCACAGTATTTACGCAACGAGTGAACTGACCCTAAAACGAACAAGAATCTATTATTAGGCATTCACTTAAAGCAGACTTGAGGGCCTTTGTTAGGCCCCAGCTGCCGTAAAAACCATCATTCACTATGTGATCATGTCATGGGTGTGCTGAAAGGGTAGGGTGAGAGACGGTGATTGGATGTTGATGTGATGATTGACCGCAGCATCTACGGGGTTAAATGGACTTGAATAATGCTAATTTCGATCCCACCTGCTAGAACAGGTGCTCCGCTGTCTAGAAGGTGGTGCTGTGGCAGAAGTACCCTTAAAGGACTAAGATGACACTGTACCTCATGGTGCGGGGGCTGAAGTATGGAGCGGGCTCACGGGCTGAGGGTGTCAGCTGTGTATTACAGTTGACACCTTGCACTAATTGCCAGGTACAGAGAACTCTCGGATCCTGGCCACTTAACCACTTAGGTCAATAGCGACCATCTGACGATCGCTGGCTCAAATCCCCTAGGGGAACTAATAAAAGAATGTTAAAAATAGTATACAAAAAATTAAAAAAATTGATATTGCCGCGTCCATAAAGGTCCGAACTATTACACTTTTACATTATTTAACTTGCACGGTAAACGCCGTAAATAAATAAAAATGTAAAAAAAAAAAAAAAACATAAAATAACAAACACTCTCAAATTTTATTTTTTCTAAAACGTGCTCAAAAAGTCATATGTACCGAAAAATTGTATATAAAAAAACAAAAAACACCTGCCCCGTAAAAAACTAAGCCATCACACTGCCGACGACAGAAAAATAAAGTTATTGCTCTCAGAATATGGCAACACCTATTTTTTTTTTTCTTTTTAACAAATAGTTTTTCTTTGTAAAAGTACTTTATCTTTAAAAAAAACAACATACATTTGGTATTGCCGTAATCGTATTGACCAATAGAATAAAGTTAAGTTGGCGTTTTTACTGAACTGTGAAAGAACTAAAAAACAAAAAAACTCAAAAACAATGGAGGAATCAATTTTTTCCAATCCCACCCCACAAATAATTTTTTCCCGTTTCCCTGTACATTATATGGTACTTTAAATAGTGTCAATAGAAACAACAACTAATTTTGCAAAAAAATAAGTCTTAACTCTATTGACAGAGAAATAATAAAATAAAAAAAGTTATGGCTCTTGGAAGCTGAGCCCGCACCATCGCCAGCGGGTGTCAGATGTATACAGCTGACACCCTGCAGCATGGCCAGGACCGGAGCTAGCCTCCGATCCTGCCGATTAACCCCTAAAATGCAGTGCTCATAAGCGAGCACTGCATCTATGGGGTTTAAAAGCAGATCGGAACCCAGCGGTGTACTCACAGGGTTCCGATAGCTGCTTTGGCAGACTGGAGGCCTAACAATGGCTGTCTGTCTGCCAAGTACGGAAACCTGTTAGGTCCCGCTCGGATGCGGGGCCTAAAAGGGCTTCCGTCCTCAGAAACAAGATGGCACAGGCTTAGATGCTGAGTGCTATGGAATCACCAGTTGAGCAATTCCCAGGTTGTAAGTTTATGGAATTGCTAGGTGAGCGATTCCCCAAAGGCTGCTGGAGACTGTCAGGAATGAGCGTGTAAATAAATCTGCAACCCCAAATCCATCACAACTCTAAACAACAGAGTCTAAGGCTACTCTATGGTTTTCGCCAGAGCCCACCGCAAGGCAGGATGGATTTTGCTGCATACAACCCAGGTTGCTTTAATAGAGTTCTGGATTGGATAAGAGGTGCAATGCAGGCAGTACCAGAGCAGATAACAAGACAGCCAGAGGGTAAACAGAAAGTCCAAATCACAAAACCAGAGGATATCAGAAAGTGCAGAGGTCAACACTAGCCGGGCATAGAAAGTCCAAATCAGTAAGCAGAGGGTAATCCAGTTCCAAAAAGTGCAAATACTCAAAAGGAACAGGGTATAGTCAGAAGCTTGATCAAACACATGGAAACAAGGAAAAATAACAAGCAAAGAAATCAGAACCAATCCACCCTTCTATCAATCTGATAGGAAGAAGGACAGAGAAGTGGGATATGCTCAACAACGAAAACCACAACTGCCCCGAAGCTAGAATAGTAGTCATGGTAATCTTAAAGGTACGGATATTTCCTAACACTGTGCCTGCGACATCAGCCACCAGTCAGCTGTTACAGCTGAAACCCTGCTGTAACAGCAGGGAGCGGAGCTAGCTCCAATCCCTGCCATTAACCCCTTAGATGCCTCGATTAAAAGCGATCGCAGCATCTTAGAGGTTTGCAGCTGATCGGCATCGCTGCGATCAGTGCGACACTGGCCAGACATCTATGAATTATTTATTTAACGCACTATTATGCTCTCTTATTATGCCCAGCTTACATATGCCCCCCGCGTTATAAACTGAAATAACAAAACCCCAAAATCTGAGCTTCAAAAGCCAAATGGTGCTCCCTTACTTCTGAGCCCTACAGCGTGCCCAAAGAGCAGTTTACATCCACATATATGGCATCACCATACCCAGGAGAACCCACTTAACATTTTATGTCTTTGTCTTCAATGGCACAAACTAGGTACAGCATATTGTGCACTACAATGGCATATCAGTGGAAAATTGCAATTTTTACTTTGCACCATCCGCTACGCATTCATTTCTAATGAAAAAGCACGTGGGGTCAAAATGCTCACAACACCGCTTAATATGCCCTATGGGGTGTAGTTTCCAAAACAGGGGTAACTACTTGGGGGTTTGTTTTACTATTTGACCTCAGAGCCCTGCAATTGTGGGCCAATGCTGTGAAAATCACCAAAATAGGCCTGAAATGCGTGCTCTTCAATTCTAAGCCCTGTCATTTGTCCAGGCAAATGATAAATACCTTGAGGGGTGTAGTTTCTAAAATGGGGTCACTTCTTGGGGGCTTCCACTGTACTCTGGTACCTCAGGGTTTTGCAAATACAGCATAGCGCCCAAAAATAAAATCAGCAAGATCTGCATGCCAAATGGCGCTCCTGCCTTTCTGAGCCCTGCCATGTGTCCAAACCGCAATTGACGACCACATGTGGGGTATTGCCGTACTCGGGAGAAATTGCATTACAAATGTTTGGGTGCTTAGTCTCCTTTATGCCTTGTGGAAATGAAAAAATGCAACATTTTAGTGTAAAAAATGTTGATATTCATTTTTGCTGCCTAATTCCACTAAATTCAGCAAAAAACCTGTGGGGTCTAAATGTTCACTATACCGCTCAATAAATTCCTTGAGGGCTTTAGTTTCCCAAATGGGGGCACTTTTGGGGGGTTTCCATGGTTTTGGTCCCTCAGGCACTTTGCAAATTCGACATGACACTCAAAAACTATTCCAGCAAAACTTGAGCTTCAAAAGCCAAATGGCGCTCCTTCCCTCCTGAGCCCTGCCGTGTGTCCAAACAGCAGTTTATTACCACATATGGGGTATTGCTGTAATCGAAAGAAATTACTTTTCAAATGTTGGGGTGAATTTTCTCCTTTATTCCATGTAAAAATATGAATATTTCCACGTTTTAATCAGAACAAATATAATTTTCAATTTCACGGCATAATTACACTAAATACTTAAAAAAAAACAAAAAACTGTGGAATCAAAATGCTCACTATACCCCTCAATAAATTTATTCTGGGGTATAGTTACCCAAATGGAGTCACTTTTGGGGGGTTTCCACTGATTTGGTCCCTCAGAGGCTTTGCAAATGTGACATGGCACCGCAAACCATTCCAGCAAAATTTGAGCTCCAAATGCCAAATAACACTCCTTCCCTTCTAAGCCTTGCCGTGGGTATGAACAGCAATTTATGTCCACGTATGGAAAATTGCCGTGCTCAGGAGAAATTGCTTTACAAATATTGGGGTGCTTTTTCTCCTTTAGCCCTTGTGAAAATGAAAAAAATCTAAGCTAAAACTACATTTTATGGGAAAAAAAATTAGATTTTCATTTTCATGGCCTACTTCCAATTAATTCTGCAAAAAAACTGTGGGGTCAAAATGCTCACTATACCCCTAGATAAAATTCCATAAGGGGTGTAGTTTCTAAAATGGGGTCACTTTGGGGGGTTTCCACTGTTTTTGTCGCTCAGGGGCTTTGCACATGCAACATGGCACCAAAAACCATTCCAGCAAAATTTAGGCTCCAAAAGCCAAAAGGCGCTCCTTCTCTTCTGAGGGCTACCGTGTGTTCAAACATAAGTTTATGACCACAAATTGGGTATTTCCATAATCGGGAAATTGTTTTAGAAATGTTGGGGTGTTTTTTCTCCTTTATTCCTTGTAAAAATGAAAACATTGTATGTTTTATAGGGAAAAATGTAGATTTTCATTTGTATGGCTTAATTCAAAGAAATTTAGCATATAAACTGTAGGATCAAGATGTTTACTATACCACTAAATTATTTCCTTGGGGTGTAGTTTAAAAAATTGTGTATTTTTTCTATGTTTTGGCACCACCATACCTTCTCAAACCGGATATGGTGCCTAAAATATTTTCTAATATAAAGGAGGCTTGAAAACCCACTAGGTGCTTCTTTGCTTTTGAGGCCTGTGTTTCAGTCCATTAGCGCACTAGGGCCACATGTGGGATATTTATAAAATCTGCATAATCTGAGCAATAAATATAGAGTTGCGTTTCTGTGGTAAAACCTTCTGTGTTACAGGAAAAAATGTACTACAAATGAATTTCGGCAAAAAAGATCCACTTTGCTGTGAAACACCTAAAGGGTTAAGACACTTTCCGAATGCTGTTTTGAATACTTTGAGGGATGCAATTTTTAAAATGGGGTGATTTATGGGGACTCTCTAATATATAAGGCCCTCAAAGCCACTTCAGAACTGAACTGGTCCCTGAAAAAATAGCCTTTTGAAATTTTCTTAAATGTGAGAAATTGCTGCTAAAGCCTTGTAACGTCCCAGAAAATAAAAGGACGTTCAAAAAATGATTCAAACATAAAGTAGACATGTGGAAAATGTTAACTAGTAACTATTTTGTGTGGTATTATTATCTGTTTTACAAGCAGATACATTTAAATTTAGAAAAATGCTAATTTTTGCAAAGTACAATATGTCACGAGAAAACATACTCAGAATCGCTTGGATAAGTAAAAGCATTCCAAAGTCATTACCACATAAAGTGACACGTCATATTTGAAAAAAATAGGCTGTGTCGACAAGACAACATCCGGCATGATATTTCCCAGCCCCCTACTAACATTAATCCCCAGTCCCTCTCCCCGGCTGTCACTAGTCACGTGACTAAAATATTTAACTCCTCTCTCTCTTCTGGAATCTTTCACTCCTCTTTTAAACATACCGTTATAAACCCATTACTGAAAAAGAAAAAACTCTTGACCCATCCAGTGCTGCTAACTACCGACCAGTCTCTAATCTTCCCCTCCGCTCCACACTCCTGGAACTCTTGGTCTACTCTCGCCTTATCCGCTATCTCTCTAACTCAATTCTTGACCCCTTACAATCTGGTTTCCGCACTCTACACTCCACAGAAATTGCCCTTACTAAAGTCTCAAACGATCTCTTGGCGGCTAAATCTAACGGAAAATACTCTCTACGGATTCTTCTGGATCTCTCTGCAGCCTTTGACAATGTAGACCACCAACTCCTACTTAATATGCTTCACTCTATTGGCCTTAAAGACACAGCTCTCTCTTGGTTTTCTTCCTATCTCTCCGACTGCTTCTTCAATGTGTCATTTGCTTCTCCTCTTCCCCTTGCTATCGGATTTCCTCAGGGATCAGTCCTAGGTCCGTTTCTCTTTTCTCTCTACACAGCTCCTATTGGACAAACCATCAGCAGACTTGGCTTCCAGTACCATCTCTACGCCGACACCCAATTATATGCCTCTTCCCATGACATCACCCCTGCTCTAACACAAAACACCAGTGATTGTCTGTCCGCTGTCTCTAACATCATGTCTTTCTAAAACGGTGCTCCTGTTTTCACCTTCTACTAACCTACCTAAACCTGATGTCTCCATCTCAGTTTGTGGCACTTCCATTACTCCGAGGCAGCACGTCCGCTGTCTTGGGTTTATTTTTTGACTCAGATCTTTCCTTCACACATTCACTCACTTTCACGCTCCTGTTAATTTCACCTCAAAAACATCTCCAGAATCTGCCCTTTTCTTACTGTGGAAACATCCAAAACTCTCATTGTTGCTCTGATTCACTTTCGTCTTGACTACTGTAACTCAATGCTAATCGGTCTTCCACTCACTAAATTCACCCCTCTCCAATCTATCCTGAATGCAGCAGCCAGGCTCATCTTTCCGACCAACCGCAACACCTATGCCTTTACCTTGTGCCAGTCACTGCACTGGTTGCCTATACCCTTCAGAATTAAATTCAAACTTATTACTCTCACCCACAAAGCTCTCCACAGTGCTGCACCTCCTTACATCTCCTCCCTCATCTGTCTACCACCCTATCCACGCTCTACGTTCTGCCAACAACCTTAGATTAACATCTTCCATAATACGAACCTCCCACTCCAAGATATTTCTCGTGCTGCACCAGTCCTCTGGAATGCGCTACCCCAAAAAATCTAATTACTCAACAGCCACAATTTTCAACCTGCCCTGAAAACACATCTTTTTAGACAGGCCTATAAAATTCCCTAATCTGACTCCTTTCCCTGGCCCCCCTTTTACATTAGTCATGAGAACTTGACCCCTTCATTCAGCAGTATCCCCCACACCCCTTGCACCCTAATACACTTCATGGCTGTCATACTGGCTGGTAACCGGCTCATACAGCTTTATGTGTACTACTCATATGTATAAAAGATGGCTGGACCATTGTACTTAACAAGCATATATTCAAATTTTGTGTCTCCCTTATTTCCTCATGGATTGTAAGCTCTTTTGAGCAGGATCCTCACTCCCCTTGTTTGAATTGCAAATTAATTTTGTCAATATTTAGTGTCTGATATTGTCCGTACATGTTCCCTCTGAATTGTAAAGTGCTGCGGAATATGTTGGCGCTATATAAATAAATATTATTATTATTATTATCTCCTCTGGAAATTAACTTTTTTTTTCTCCAGACGGAGAGAGTGCTCTCTTTTCTTTTGAGGGGATTTTACATGTAACAGCCATTCACTATATTTCTGGCAAGAGCCATTGATATACCTAAACAGGTTTATCATGTCCCCCACTTAGACATCTATTCTAAAGACTAAATAAATGTAATTATTTCCTCATAACTAAGATTCTCGATACCGGTTACCAGTTTTGTGGCTCTTCGTACTTTTTTCAACTCAAGGACGTCCTTTCTATCAACAGGTGCCAAGAACTGAACTGCATTTTACAGATAAGGCCACATTATATGTACAGTATATATATAAAGCAGTAATATGTTCCTGTCCCGCAAGTCCATGCCTCTTTTAATACACAACAGGTTACTGCTGGCCTTAGAAGCAGCTGAGATAATAACAGCATGCAATGGTCTATGATCCAAAACTACACCCAGATCAACAGATAACAGTGGCATCCATCAGCCATAGACTATAATGTCATAAGTTAAACGGATACATCATAAATATGTTAAGCGGATAATATTATAGCCTATGGGTAACGAATTTCACTGTTAGGCATCCATAAGAGACAAGAGACTTTGATCAGCTCATTCCAGCAAAACGAAACAAAACGTGTATACAGGGGCCAGAACGCCTGTGACTGCAGAACAATACAGTACACAAGAAAAATGGCGACAGCACACTGCGAACACCAATGGTACCTAAGCACTATCAATAAATAAATATGCATTACTGCTGAATCTACTTACAATAGTGGAGGTTCTTAGCGCACATTTTGATCAAATTGTGTGAGTCCACCTGCCACGACAAGGCGTCCTCTATAGGTGGGTCCCTACGCTGCACATACACCCAGAACTGGGACTAAGCCTACATATATACATGTGCAAGTACGCCTGTGACTGGTCACAGTTGGGAGATATGCTGCTGACATGATGATAATGCGTGGGGACGACCGTTCATAGTAACAACCGCTCGTCTCCATAAATAGTTGTCTCCTTGATCAGTATTCACTTACACGGCCCATTTTGGGTCGTGTAAGAGAACCCTTACTTAGGCTGACCAATTTTGCCTCACCAGGAAAAAAAAACTAATTCCAGATCTCTCAGATCAGATAATTTCCCTGAATCAATCATTTTTCTTACATGATTAATTCAAACTTTAAAGGCCCTTTTACACAAGCCAATAATTGAGCAAATCAGTGTTCATATGATGCTTATTCCCGATCATTACTCTGTGTAAACAAATTAACAATCAGCCTATGAAAGAGCAAACAATCGTTCATCAGCTGCCACACTGAAAAAATTGTTGAGGAGTGGTTTGATGAATAGGCCAAAGAGTTCAAGGAATCAAATTAGCCTCCAAATTCCCAGGATCTCAATCCGAGCAACTGTGGGATGTGCTGGAAAAACAAGTAAGTTCTTTGGAGGCCCCACATCGCACCTTTCAGTACTTAAAGAGGCTCTGTCACCAGATTATCAAATCCCTATCTCCTATTGAATGTGATCGGCGCTGCAATGTAGATAACAGCAAAGTTTTTTGTTTTTTTTAAAAACAATCATTTTTGCCCAAGTTATGAGCAATTTTATATTTATGCAAATGAGCTTTTCAATGGACAACTGGGCGTGTTTTCTCGTTTTACCAACTGGGCGTGTATTGTGTTTTTACCAACTGGGCGTTGTGAATAGAAGTGTATGACGCTGACAAATCAGCATCATACACTTCTCATCGTTCCCACCCAGCTTCTTTCACTGCAGACACACAGCGTGACGTCACCCACAGGTCCTTCAACCTTGGCGTCGGACAAAGAAGATACATCGGCTCCAGTCGTCCAAAAGATTAATATGCTCGTCTCTAGGGAGTTTGCTATGCTTACCTGCACATGGTGATGCTGCTGCAGATTCAACTCTACCCTCTGACGCCTGGAGCCGATGTGTCTTCTCTCTTCCGACTCCAAAGTTGAAGATCGTAAGAGAGACTTATCACGCCGGCAAATCGCTACGTACCTAGGCCGAGATGTCAGCATTGTTCAAAGTTGCGTGTCCCGGAGGTTGGAAGAACAACAAACAGGAATGACAGCAAGAGGTGAGCGGAGACAAACTACTGCACGGACGGATCCCCTGATTGAAAGAATGGCGCGTAATAATCCATTCTATACTGCAAGTGAAATTGGACATCACATCCCAATACTAGGGAGGCAACCAGTGTCGAGATAAACCATCAAAAGGCGTTTGAACGTCATTGGTCTACGAGCCAGACGTCCAGCTTCAGGTGTTCCACTGACCACACGCCACACTCTGAAAGGCTATCAAGGTGAACAGCAAGACGGCAATGGAGGTCTATCCTCTTCAGCGTTGAGTACCACTTTTTTCACGGACGCAATGATAGCCGGAAATTGGTTTGTAGACCACGTGGGCAACGCCATGAAGAGGCCTTCACAAGGGAACATCACAATGGTCTTACTCATGGAATTATGATGTGGGACGGACCCCTCTAGTCTTCATTTCAGGTACACTAACATCTCAGCGTTACATTGATTTGGAACCAGTGGTACAGATATTTCTCCAATGTGTCCCAGAAGCTGTTTTTCAACAGGATAACACCAGGCCTGAACGTGCTACCATGGCCTTCAGCGTCTCCGGACTTGTCTCCCATCGAGCACATCTGGGACGTCATTGGTCGGCAATTGCAAAGGGAGCTGCCAGCAGCCAATCTTGATGATTTGCCTATCGAAGTGCATTCAGTGTGGCATAACATTCCTCAGACAACCCTTAATAACCTCATTGATAGCATGTCAAGGCGTGTAATTGCATGTATTTCTGTGCATGGCGCTCCTACTCTATACTGAATAAATAAAAAAGTTTGGAATATTTTGTTTCCATTTTTTTTTATCATTGGCATATCAGTAACATGTCTACAGATACTGTGATTTCCACAGTTCCAAAACTTTCCTTCTTGGTGTTGCAATTTCAATGTTGAGGAGTGTAGGTAATCTAATAAAAGTTAAATTGCTGATCATTAGTGAAAGACAAAAAAAAAAGTTTAAAAAGCAAAAAAAAAATGCTATCGCTATAATCGTAATTACTCGTATACTAAAGTCAACATGTTAGTTCGTTTTGCCATATGGTGAATAGTGGAATTGCTTTTATTTTATTTTTTTTGCATTTCCACTCACATGTCAAAAAAATGTGTTAATTTCTTGTGTCATTAAGACCAAAATTGTCTGTGTCCTCAAGGGGTGAATGAATGAATGAATGAATGAATGATACTAATATTTTAGTGTATTTTTGTTTCTTACTGAGAAGTGTATACTTCTGTTAAAAAAAAATCACTTTACCCTCACCTGAAAAAGAGTCGAAATGAACGCATCTGGCCCAAATCTACTCGGAAAACGCCACACGTCTGCTCAAGAGCCAAGAGCTTTTGCTGCTCCTCCCATTTAGCAGGACTTCCACGGACATTCATGTCTGAATACTGGGAGATGGTATCTAGGCTAGATGCATAGCAAGCCATGTTACTGTCAGCCTCTTGTCTGACCAGAGGACACAAAACAAAGACGTTAATACTTTTTGTTACAAGATTACCAAATATTAGCAATAGTAATTACATATTAATATTGAACTTAAAATATATAGTATATTAATAGTAAAAGAGAGAAATAACGGTAATTCAAATGAGGGAAAATCCTGTGGCTGCCTATTTCAAATCACTTTAGCAGTCCGTGCCAGTGGTCTTTTTTTTAAAGATGCTGCCTCATGGATAATATTTTACCGTAAATACCGTGGTAAATAAAACCAAAATTTTGAATTCTCAAAATTTTGAATTCGTAGCCACTCAAGCAGATTTTACAAAGTTTACAAGACCTAAAATTCTGAAAGTGGTTATTTTAAAAAGTAGCTCTAGGCAATGCAGTAACATCTATTTTGAATTTTGTTTTCATTTATGTAAAAATTTTCATGAAAACATCTATTTTATATGAAAAGTAATGGTAAACCATACTGATTCCCATGTCATTATAACATATACAAACATCTATACCGGAGCATAAATAGGGAGTATTTTCTAGCCATATTTATTGGAAAAACCATTGACCGTAATATTATATATCAGTAATATTAGCTTACCCGGGTTCATTCTCCAAAAACACAGAACAATTATTTTCTTCAAGAGCTTCACATATAGGGGACATACAAAAGGGGGAAGAGAATGCGTCAGAATCAGAATCCAGAGTGCTGTCTTTGCTAACTTCATCAGATGATATATCCAAAGACCTGTCATCCTCCCCTTGCTCTACAATATCCGCTGCTCCATCTGCAGAGCCATCAACGGTATACTGCTCCGTAATGGAGTCAACTGTGCTTTGACTTGGAGTATCCCCAGTTTTCTCCTTGATAAAAACAGAAGATTTTTTAAAAGTAGAGGATGTAGAATTAGCAATGTGCCGATTTCTTTTATGATGAGTTTTACGAACAGGGGAGCTTTCGGGGGTAATATAGCGCAAGGCCTCCTCATCCTGGCGCTGGATGCGTGAGTTAGGGACCCAGGCCAGTATTAGTGTAGTACCCATAGACTCATCTTTCTCCATGTAGACACACAAATATCCTGAAAAATACAAAATAATTACCAAGTAATTAGTATCAATAAAATTAAAGGGGTTGTCCTGCGAAAATAAAACCAAATTTATTATTTTTCATTTCTGAAATGAAAAAAATTTGTAACATACTTTTTTTTCTTCCAAACGTGCACGGATTGTAGGACTGTCCCGTCGCATGAAGCCGGGAAGTTTGGAGCGGCCGTTCTTGTGGTGACGACCCGAAGCAGGCTCCAGGGGAAGGAGCTCCCACCCTCCTCTCTGTGTGTCGATGACGGGGCTGGCTGCCTGGCTCAATTCTTTAGCTAAGCCAGCCCCTTTCTCTATTTCTGAATGAGTTGTGATGGAGGAGGCGGCTGGTTTAGCTGGTGAATTGTGCCAGGCAGCCAGCCCCTTCATCGACACACAGAGAGGAAGGGTGGGGGGGGGGGATCTCCTTCCCCCCCGTTGCCTGTGTTGACGCGTCACCACAATAACAGCTGCTCCGAACTTCCAGGTCCACGTGACGGGGACTGAAAACCCGCGATCCGTGCAGGTTTGGAAAATGATTCATTACAAAAAAAGAAAAATAATAAAAAAATATTATTTTCGTCGGACAGTCCATGTAAATCTTAGTTTTAGAATTATAAACATATAGGGAGGAATTTATAAACTTTTCCACGCCAGTTTTCTTGCGTAGAAAAATCGTAATTGTCCGCCTCTTAATTAATTAGGAGCATTTTACTCCAGAGCCCTATATATGCAGACTGGCATATGAAACGCCAGTCTTAATAAATTCCCAGTATAGCGTTATAATCCTCACCATAAATTGGAGATAATGGGGTGTGTTTATCAATATCATCAAAAAGAGCTCGAATTGAAAACTCACTAGAAATGTTAGACACTTTTCTCTTCAGTATTTTGTACCGGAAATGGTTCCGAACCTTAATAAATGTGGTGCATTTTACAAGTCCTCCGAACATTTCCCCGTTTTCTAGAAATTTTTCAAAACTGTTGAGGTAGGTGTAAAATGTGTCGAAGGCCTAATTCACAAGAATATATTTTCGGTCCATGACCTTGTTTCGCAAAAGGATAGCACACTGACCCACACTATTCAATGGCCCAACACTCACAAACATTTTATCACAAGGACTACGTGGAAAAAGTCACAGCATGCACCATCGGAGTCCGATTTGCAGAGGAGACTCGCTCATTGAATGGGAATGCCAAGCAAACGGACAGCATACGTAGGCATCCATATTTCACAGATCTGGTGCTAAGTGATGTTTTCTTACAACAGGAAGTACTGCCTGTCCCTTTGCAGCTTTTTGTGGAAGTAAAATATGGATGACATATGGAAGTCAAACACGGACCTCATACGGACATGATACAGGCTCCATACGGATGAAATAATGTTAGTTATTTCAGGAAGCTAAACGGACGATTTCTATATGGTCGTGTGAATTAGGCCTAGAAAACATGATAAGCCTGGCACAATTTGTGACAGAATTCTAGCACATTTTGCTTAATAAACATCCCAAACGGTGCAAAGGCCTGATACGCAATCTTATCCACATGAAAAGTATGATGAGGACTTGTCAAGTGTGAAATGTCACTCACCTGGATGGTGGGATGCAATATTCTGAAGCAGCTCTGGGGGGTGAACACACACATTGTTTTTAGAGAAAATGATCTCTCCATCCCGTATTGAAGAGTTTTCTCCCCCAGAGCCTAAGGTCAGGAAGTCGGAGGCCTTGGATGAAGCACGCCGAAGAAGCTTTCCCAAAGACATGGCATCAATTCCATCATCGGCTGAGCTATAAACTTCCTGAAAAGTAAGACACTCTTTAGTACAACACATGGCATAAAGTGATAGTTTGCAGCATATGTTCACCTTATCAGATTAGACCAAAAATAAATAAATATATGTAAAAGCATTTTGTTTTATTCAGCATCCCCAAAATCAAAATCTGCAGTGGATGCACACACGGCAGATTTTGTTGCAGAAATTGCTGCAACTAAAATTCAGTCCCATTTATCCAAATGGGGTTGTTTCTGCAGCAAGTACAGGTTTTTCTTCAAGTTCCATTCACATGCCACGTACATGTACGTGGTAGCCGTTAACTATAGAGCGGGAGTCACACGTTGGGCGTGCTCCATACTTAGCGGGTGTCGGCATGTGATACTCACTGTAATTGATGGAATCAAGAATCACTTTGATTCCGCCCGTTTAACCCATTTTAACCCCTTAGATGCCGTGGCAATAGTGATTGCGGCATCTAAGGCATTCGAAAAAAGGGAGCGGCCCCCTCCGACAGCCCATATGCCGACCCGCTACGCGATTGCGTGAGCCGATGATTGTCATGGCAGCCTGGGGACCTAATGAAGGCCCCCAGGTCTGCCATCTTTGCGCTACCATTAAGCCCTGCCAGACTTTGTGTTTTTTAAAGTTATTTCTGCCTGCAAAAATCTGTGCGTTTAGCAAATACACCAGGAAAGCTCCCGACATATATACGTTAAACATATCCGTAGGCCACCATTCACCAGACTGAGACCAAAAGAGTGTTTTTTACAATTGTAGCCTATAAGCGACATATGCCCTGGTATAGCTATACAGTGGCATATGTCAAAAGTATGGAGTGTGCATGGGCCTAAATAAAGGGCCTGAATAAAGTAAAACATTCAATCTTTACTATCCATTACTGTGCTGCTCTTCTTTACAATTTACAATGCACAAAAGCTCAATGTGGGAAAACCGTATATCCGTAATGGTATTATCCCCCCCCCCCCTCGTGATCACGGGGTGCCGATGTGTTGCCATAGCAGCTGGGGACCTAGTGGTCTGCCATGTGTGAGAGTAGGTCTGCCATGTATTAGAGCCTATGAGGCAGAGCCTAATGAGCTGCCTGTTAGTATAACACTGACAAGCATAATACACTGCAATACAGAAATATTGCAATGTATTATAGCAGCGATCCAAGGATCACATTTTCAAGACCAAATGTGGGACTAAAGAAAGTAGAAGTGTACAGAAAAATAAACCAAAGTAAAAAAAAAAAATCCCCTTACAAAATATTTTGCTATGAAAAAAATAAAAATATTAAAAAGACTATACATAATAATTGAGATTGTCAAATTGATGATAATCCATACTATAAAAGTGAGGTCCTGTTAGGATCCACTGTCACTGATCCAATCCAAAAGGCTTGGGAAAAAATTGCGCAGCATGCTGTGCTATTTTTTTTCCATTAACACGATGGACGCCATGATGGAAGCCTAACGACCCCACAAAATTTTTTATATAAAAACATTATGTACCCCAAAATGTTGCCATTAAAAACCAGAACTCAACTTACAAGAAAACAAGCCCTTATACAGTTATACGTCAATGGAATAATAAAGAATAGTTATAGCTCTTGGAATGTGGTAATGAGAAACAAAAAGACTCTCTAAAGGAAAACTCAACGGTATTCGAGAGGGTGAAGAGCACCCAGAGTCTGAAAGGGGAGAGATCACACAGGCAGCATCAGTGTAGGGAGAGGAGAGAACCAGTAGCAGGATCGGCAGGGTGGAGAGTGCACACAAACACACACAGTCAGCATCCGTCACGGTGTCAGAACGGGGTAATGAGATCACACAGGCAACATCAGTTTACAGAAAGGAAGTACCCACAGCATAATCTGAAGATAAGGGAGAGAGCTGACACAGGCAGCATCAGTGTCAATTCAGGGGAAATGACATTTACACAGGCAGATTATACACACAGGCAGCAACAGTGTAGTGACCGGATAGACCCCACAGAGAGATCACACACACACACACACACACACACACACACACACACACACACACACACACACACACACACGCACGCAGCATCAGTGTAGTGACAGGATAGAACCCACAGAGAGATCACACGCGCGCACGCACGCACAGCATCAGTGTGAGGGTATGTTCACACAACTTATTTTCGGCCGTTTTTCGGTCCGTAAACGGCCGAAAAATCGGAAGCAGAAACTCCAAACATCTGCCCATTGATTTAAATGGGAACGGCGGCGGTCTGTTCCGATAGGGCGGTTTGTTACGCGCCCGTTTTTCAAAACGCACGCGTAAAAAAACGCCCACGAAAAAGAAGTGCAAGTCACTTCTTGAGCCGTTTTTCATTGACTCTATAGAAAAATAGCTCCAAAAACGGCCGTGAATAACGCGAGTTTGAATAAAAAACGTCATCAAAATCAGGAGCTGTTTTCCCCGTGTGAACATACCCTATTCTAAGTACAAGAGCGCCATCCACAGGAAGATAAAAACTGCTGCGATAAAGATATCCGTATGATGGAACCGGAAGCTGAAGGCCGGGGAACAATTGAGTAGAGAGTGGAGTTGTGGATGTATGTGGGTGGGATTATGATTGAATTTATCCTCTTCTGGTGTGTGCGCACTAAGGGACACCGGATTATTACGATAAAAGGTGCAAAATGTGTTGCAGACCGTTATTTACAGTCGGAGGAGGAGTTTAGGAGAGGGGATAAAGGCAATGAACTTTTGATAACAGCGGCCAGTGAGGGAGAAGTAAAGTTCAATAGGTGAAATTCTGGTGACAGGTTCCCTTTAAGTCTGAACTTTATTTATAGGCCATTTCAAGATAGGATAGTAGCAGAAATTACATATTACACATGCCCACATAAGAAACGTCTGAAACTAGGAGCCGGTTACAAACTGAATATCAGGGGGTCTAAAAAAGAATTTAAGAGTGTAGCATTAAGGTTGGTGCAAAAGGTTTTAAGTCCACTTATGTAAAAATAATATTTTCCATATCAAACGTTTCCATAGCCTTTAAGGCCTAAAATGGGTCATGTCCTTAAAGAGGCTCTGTCACCAGATTATAAGTGCCGTATCTCCTATATAATGTGATCGACACTGTAATGTAGGTGACAGTGGTTTTTATTTAGAAATACGATAAATTTTGACCAAGTTATGAGCAATTTTAGATTTACGCTAATGACTTTCTTAATAGACAACTGGGCGTGTTTTACTTTTTGACCAAGTGGGCGTTGTGGACAGAAGGTGTATGACACTGACCAATTAGTGACCAATCAGCCTCATACACTTCTCTCCATTCATGTACTCAGCACATCTACAGCGAGTCACTATGTGGGAACTGTAGCACTATCTACAGCGGGTACTGTGGCACTGGCACTACCTAATTGAGAACTATGGCACTATCTACAGGGGCATTGCGGCAATATCTACATAGGCACGGTGGTGCTTTTAGGAGGTTGGGACAAAAAAAAAAAAACCCTGACAAATTCATCCGTTTTTTTAATGGCCATGAAAAACAGATGACAAACTGCCGTTTTGTTTTTTTCACATTTTTCGGTATTTGTCTGCTCATAACAAAAATAGAAAAACATGGAATTAAACTAATCTAGAAAATGAAAGCCTCATAAGTCTTGTAAATAAAAAAAAAACAAGTAAAAATAGTTATATTTAAAGCAGTTGCAAAGATATTGTTTACAGAATTAATAATAGGATTAATAATACATCCTCAGAGTGGGTCGCAGTTACCAGTGGGGTTCCACAGGGGTCAGTATTGGGCCCTCTTCTTTTTAATATGTTTATAAACGACCTTGTAGAGGGTTTACAGAGTATAATTTCAGTATTTGCAGATGATACTAAGCTCTGTATATTAATCAACACAGAAAAGGATAATGTAATACTATAGAGGGATTTTGGGAAGCTGGAGGTGTGGGCAGAGATATGACAAATTAAGCTTAATGTAGATAAATGTAAGGTTATGCACATTGGCCGAGGAAACAAATTCTACAATTATACATTAAATGGTAAAACGGCTACTGAAAAAGACTTGTGGATATCGGTAGACAGTAAATTTTACTTTAGCAACCAGTGCCAGAAAGCTGCTGCCAAGGCAAATAAAATCACGAGATGCATCAACATGAGCATACATGACAAAAACATAGCTTTACTTCTATACAAATTTTGAGACTGTTGGTAGGATAGTTGATGCTTTGAGCAAGTTCAAGAAGGACCTTGATGCCTTTCTTGAAAAATATAATATTACAAGTTATGAGTACTAGATTCTGGAGATGGGATGTTGATCCAGGGATTTATTCCGATTGCCATATTTGGAGCCGGGAGGAATTTTTCCCCTAATGAGGTAACTGGAATCTACCTCATGTGGGTTATTGCCTTCCTCTGGAATAACACAGTAAGATTATAGGTTGGACTTGATGGACCTGTGTTTTTTTCAACTACGTGACTATAAAACTACATAGCTGTATAATACGGACATGGGGTCAGCTCCTAAGCCTGCATCACAGCACTGGAAATGTTCGGCTAAATGCACAGACCCATCGACAAGCGGTTAAAACACTTCCAATTGAAAGTGGAGAAGGGATGGAAATCTTCATGAATGAGTCATGCTTGACTCCAAAAAAGTTATTCCACCATTGTCTTTTTTTATTTTAAATTAGTGCTGTTCAACGTGCGGTGCACATAATGTGTTACCTTTATTCCATAGCTCGGTACAATTAAGGCGATACCAAATACATATAGGTTTTGTTTTTTTTAGGTTTTACCACTTTTGCAAAATAAAAAACACTTTTTTTCTTCAAATAATTAGTTTTTTCATCCCCACTTTTCAAGAGCAGTAACGTTTTCATTATTAGACGATGTAGCCAGATGTGGGCTTGTTTGTGTGACGAGATGTCGTTTTTAATAGTTCCATTTTGGGGTACATGGGACTTTTTGATTAACTTTTTACATTTTTTTTTTTGGGAGGGGTGGAAAATAAAAGCAATTCCGCCGTTGTGTTTAGCCAGCGGTTTACATAACGTGTTAACTTTATTGATGTGATTAATACGATCATGGTGAGATCATATATGTATATATTTTGTAAACACTTTTACAAAGTAAAAAAGAAAGAAATTTTTTTTTAAAAATGTATTCATTTGGGACTTCCGGTTCCGGCTCTGGTATGTGAGGCTGTGTGTTACTGAACTCATTCACACCCTGCAACAACTTCGTCTGCTCTGCTGCAACAGCCGACTTTTATCAGGGCTGCTTTTTTGGGATTATTTCTTGAGAGCGTGCTCAACTCTTAGAAGGACTGTTACGTACTACAGAGCCGGCTGAAATCTACATTAGGCTCGTTAGCACAGCGCATCACAGCCTCAGAGACTCCCAAGATGACCCCACACCTCCTACATACCCAGATGACCGCTGCTTTACATCCAATCAGCCCCCCTGACCTAGACAGGTGATCATGCGATACCTGGACTACACGGACAAAGAGGACGTTGTGACAGCTTACAAGAATTGGAAAGACCCATAGCCTACTGTTATTTGCAGATTATTCTATGAAGGTGACAAAAAAAGCGCAGAGCGGTCAGCGGTATTTGTTCCGCCCTTTACAAAAGAAACTATGCATTTTAACTAGTGTATCCAGCGATTTTCAGTGTCCGACAACCAGATGGATCTCTATGGTCTTTTCAGGACCCTACAGAAAACGTGGATTTCTTTGCGGACAGGTCGGTTAAACCGAAGCATCACCATATCCTCCTCAGAGCTAAATTCAGCAGCTTTAGAATGGGATGATCCCCCAGAGGGAGCCATTGATAAAGGACAGACGGAGCCGAAAGAACAGAGACCTCCATTTCTTAAGCCGAACACGGGACCAAAAGGATAGTTGTGGTCTGACTGACAGCACCTGTCTTGTACTTTCTGAACTGCTCAAGGAACTGTGAGGCAACAGGGTGACACTGGCACTGGTTATATTGTCCTTGATAGGGATAACCATCTTGCCTTCAATTCCCGATGGAGATTCCTATTTTTCATTTACTTTTTTATCCTGTGAATGCTAGATTTTTAGATTTGCTGCAATATTCCTTTAATGTCTAGTCTAGCCGCTCGACTTCAGGTCTATGTATAAGGGGTAAGAAAGGGGTACACCTGGTACTGGTATATTGCAACAATTAACATATGGTGTTTACGATACGGTGTTTGACTGCAGGTTATAGTTCTAGTGCTTGAATATTTAAGTTGGTTGTAAGGGTTCCTGTTTGGGAAGAGGTAGCACCTGGGGTTCCCACGCCATATTTAGTCTAATCTTTTCTGAGAGCGAGTGGTGCCCGGGTCCATAGAAAGTCTTTGAGACCATTCTCCATGCCGCACCGAGAGAGCAAATGGAAAGCCCAAGCGAAATGGGATGCCCAGTCTCTGAGAACATATAGTAGAGGTTTAAACACTGATATGTGCCAAAGTATGGCGTGAAAGGTCAGGCAGAATGCATATTTGTGTGGTATTGTAGGTGAGCTTTTGCTGCGGCCTTGCTTTTTGTAGGATTTCCTCTTTTGTGGTGTAAAAGTGAATGTGGTAGATGACATCACTAGGGTGTTGGTTATCAGAGCTAGGAGTCAGAGTGCTTGGTGTGCCTGGTCAATCTAAATATGGGTAGTGGGCAGGTGGTCTAGTAGCCCTTTAAAAATAGAGGATAAGGTGGCAAAAGATCAGCAGACCCAACCAATTTTAATATCGTCTCTGTGTTGCTGGATAGCAAATAATTGACAAGAGTGAATCTGTATAGATTCCTGCAGGGAGGTTAAGGCGGAGGTGTTAGATCCACGAGCTTGATCTAGGGCATCCACCCAGGTCCTCAGTGAAGAAAGTTCCATGCGGAATTGCGCAAATTCCGGTTTACATTCATCCACCGTTAAGCGAAGAAGGAAAATGTCATTCCTGGTAGGAAGAGATTGAATTAACAGGCGGAGATCTGCAAATGTGACCAGTCTGTTGTCATCCATGGCCAGTGAGGCACAGGAAGGTAGCGACCCAGGGGTGCCAAGTATTGGGTTTACTGCAGGGGTGGCATCATAGGGTTGTGGCCTCAAAATCTGCAGTGTACCATCTAGGTTTTAAGAGGGCCTCCTGCAAGCCACCTGCAGCAGCCACCCTTGATGGTCCCATCTGGCCCCCTGGTCTGGTCACCCTCGCTCCACCCACCCACAAAGGTCCGACCCATATCCGGAGTCAAAGAATCCTCAGGACAATGAACAGGCAGCTGGAAGTGAAGGGTGGAGTCCTGTCCCTTTACCCATTGTGTAGAAAGGGATGATGATAAAGACTTTTTTTGCAAATTACTTTTTGTCATATGTCTATGCCGCGGCTCATAAACGCAATACTACATGTTCTGAAATAAAGACACTTTTTTTTGGGGAGGGGGGAATTTTTTAATTTTGTAAAAAACAAAAAAAACATACATTTGACTAGAGACACAATATTGAAGTCTTCTCCGTCTTGACGACAGTGTTCTTCATCAGTGCTAGCCAGGTTGTTGATCACCGAGGCAGGCATATTGCAGGGCACGGCATCTTCAGGACTCATCAAGTAGTTCACAAAGATTTCTCTCACCCGTTTTCCACGGTTGAATGGCCTACCAGAGCCCCATTTGATGTCGGAGTAACCAAAAGCTAGCTGTGTTTCCACTTCTATGTCAGGACTGTTATATTTCGAGACATCGTTGTTGAGAACACAGGATGCAACCTGCAAACAAATCTCATTGAATGGACTAGGCATCACAGCGGGCTGCAAACACTGCCAGATCTCTTGTGCTCCTCACAATCCTGGAGAAAGTGGATTTACGTACCAACCGGGAACTGTAGGTGCAGGGATACATAACTCATGGACAAGAATCCGGAGGAAAAAATAAAATGAGAGAAAACCCAAAATACATTATTACACCAAGATTGCATGTATTTCAGCTTCTGTAAAACTACATTAGTAACAATGGTCAACATGGTCTAAACCTGTAAAATGAAAAGGCCATTAAGAAGACTCAAACTTTAGCTCACGGTAAGGGGCAACCTCTTGGTTACACTATTGGACCTCTTTATGACAGTATTTTCTTGGCGGTGGTGCTCTTGTAGGATATATAGGAGGTTGTCAAAGGTCTCCATTGGCATTTGGTAGATGGAAATTAATTTCTCCAGGTATCTAAAAATGGATAGAAAAGAACCATCAAGTTATGATATAAAAACAATGAGTGTTTTTAATAAAAAATATAAAAATGTTTAGAAACATACTGACGTGCGCAACTCTACAAAGAATTGAGAAAAGTTATCCCTCTCCTCTCTGAGCGCCAATATGGGATTAATCCAGTATCTGTGCCGCCTTCTAGCTTTATCCTGTGAAGACAAATATTTACTATACATTAAACCTCTATTTTCACATATTTACATAAAGAATACACAAAACTAAGGCCTCATGCACACTTCCGTCGGCCGTTGCACGGCCGCTAATGACGG
This sequence comes from Rhinoderma darwinii, assembly GCF_050947455.1. Classification (NCBI taxonomy): domain Eukaryota; kingdom Metazoa; phylum Chordata; class Amphibia; order Anura; family Rhinodermatidae; genus Rhinoderma; species Rhinoderma darwinii. The sequence continues at coordinate 48,151,255 of NC_134699.1, forward strand.
TTCCGTCAAACACGGGCTGCACATGGATGGCTTCCATGTGCAGTCCGTTGTTTCACAGACCAAATTCAATGAAAAGTCCAAGACTATTCCGTCAAAAACGGGAGGGAGTAGAACCTGCACTACTTTTGACGGAACAGCCGCGTTGTTCCGTTAAAACAACGGAAGTGAGCATGGCCCCATTGAAATGAATGTGTCAGGGTGCTATCAGTTGGAAAAAACGGATAGCACCCTGACGAAAAAAAAACCTGAAGTGGGCATGAGGCCTAAGAGGGAATACATTATTTTTGGATCCATTACCTGCTGCTTTCTTCAGCGGCAAACGATATACACTGGACCTTCAAAAGGAGACGCTTGTAGGGTCTTCAGCCTTGGATTCTGCTTTCCTGCAGGTCACTGTCTGGCTTTGGTCACTTATTTTTTTGGTTTTTTTGTCAGTTTTTCCACTGTAGATCACACAGCAATAAACTCTCCTCATCAACAAACCGGCGTCTGGTAGAGGGTGAAAGGAGTTTTTCCTTTTAATGCTGGGTAGTTAAAGCCTCTCAGGGGGTATAAACTAATGGGGTTTAAAATCCACATGTGAATCTGCATCTACTTTACCAAATTCGCAACAAAAAAAACACAGGAAACGGGTATATTTCTGCCATGGATTCCTCTGTGAAAATATCCTAACTGATCAGGTTCTCAAGAAGGGGAACTGCTTCAATATGCCCCTTTAAAGGCTGTTTTAAATAGAAATAAAAGGGTTTCATGTTTTTTTGGGGGTTTCAATTCTTCAACAAAAAGGGGTAGCTAAAATTTGCGGATCTCTCCAGTGACCGACCAAGCCACATTTCCAGCAGTCTGAATATGCAGCCCTTTCAGGGGCCAAAGAAAACTATAAAACACAGCTCATGAAATTGTGTTGACTCACTCCTTGCCGCAGGATCTGCGGTTTCCTTCCCATGTGGATATCACGTGTTTTCGTTTCCCAGACTCCAACTCAGAAGCAAATTACTACAAGATCACTTTGAGATAACGGACGAGAGGGAGAGGAGAAGGCATAAAGCCCGACAAAGAAACTACTTCAATAGAAACCTTCATTGTTTACCTGTCCTTGTTATGTGATGGATACAGGTGCTCAGCTTGTTAGAAGACACAGCTCTGATACACATAGGATTGCTCTACATGTCGCAGTAAAAATGCATTTTTGCTGTAAATCGTGGCAAAACCGCGCCATTTTGCCAAAAAGCACATCACATTAGCCTGCTTTTGCTGTGAAACGCGGCATAAAAAAAGCATTTGGACCGCGGTATATGTGAACCCAACCATACGGTCACTAACGAGCCGGGCACCTGTATTACATAACAAGGATAGATTTTTATTCTCTACATTAAAACAATAAGGCTGGGTGCACACTACGTTGTTGTTGCGTTTTTAACATGCAGTTTTCGGTTTGGCACATAAACTCTTACGTCTCTCAATGGGAGTTCATCAACAACAAAGAAACGCGTTAAAAACGTACAGTGTAAAGTCAGCCTAAGACCACGTGCAGACTGAAAATCAGTTCCAATTATCAGAATGGAACTTTCAGAAATCCATAATCTTGCTGCAAATACAATACCATCCAGATAAACGGAACTGATTTTTTTAGTCCCAAATAATTTCTGCAACAAAATCTGCTGAAGATTTTGCCTGCATTTTTTTTAAGCCAAAACCAGAATTGGATTCAGGGGAACAGACCTATAAGGACTCCCTTTTTATATTTTTTCTCAGATGTAGAACGTGGAAAAAATGCTCCTTGTGTCGGGCGCTCCTGTGTGGATGGTTCAGCGAGTCCACAATCGGATTGTATTAAAAGCGATTTATTCAGTGAACATGCTAAAAAGTGTAAAATACAAGTACTGCAACGCGTTTCAACCTCGCACTTTGGTCTTCGTCAGGCATATAAAATTCGGACACAAGGATTGCACTAAATACCCATGTCTTATTGTTGACGCCCAGGTCAGATAGTAAAGGTGAGGGTTCATTGTGGGAGTACACAAAAAGTAAGTATGTGTTGTATCATGTTGCATGTGTCTTTATTATTGTATAAAATTGTATCTGTATATCACTCTCTTTGCGGTATACACCTATTTACCCATAACTATACTTTTAATTTTAAAAAAGGGGGCGGGCTGAACGTTGTCGTTTTTTGTAATCTTTTCACTTTCTCTTGTTTATATTCCCTTCCTCCGCCCAAGTAAAACTGGTATGGAGAGCTGATTGATTGTTTGAATTTCCCACGTCTACATCAGAAGTTTGGCTATCAGTTTTTCCCACGTCTACGTCACTATAGAGATAGCTTCTGATTGGTAGTTCTTTCCCTCATTTTACTGGTTGACACTTGTTTGTGATTGCTTGGTTACCAAACAACTACATGCGCCGGAATTGTCCGAAAAAAAAAGGGGGACCATCGGAACTATTTATAATAATCTGTTTCCTTTGCCTTTGTCGAATATAGATAATAAAAAGAAAAAAATCGCAATTGTGTGTTTGGACACAGCAGGGCTCAGAAAGGAAGGAGCGCTATTTGGCATGCAGATTTTGCTGTATTGGTTTTTGTCGCATTTGCAAAACCCCTGGGGTACCAGAGTACAGTGGAAGCCCCCAAGAAGTGACCCCATTTTGGAAACTACACCACTCAAGGCATTTATCATTTGCCTGGACATATGGTAGGGCTCAGAAGAACAACATACGCATTTCAGGCCTATTTAGGTGCTTTTCACATCATTGGCCAGCAATTGCAGGGCTCTGAGGTCAAATGGTAAAACAAACCCCAAAGTAGTGACCCCTATTTTGGAAACTGCACCCCTTAAGGCTACATTGACAGGACCGTGAAAAACTATTTTATTTTTTTTTAACGGCTCTGGCCGAGGATTCCGCTCCTATAGGGAGCCCCTGATGTCTCTGTCCATATATGTAGATAGCACCAGGGTAAGCACATATATGGACAGTGACATCAGGGGAGTCCTCTCAGAGCGGATTCCCCTGCCAGAGCGTCCGCAACGCTCTGGCAGGGGATTCTGCTCCTGGGGAAGCCCCCGGCATCATTATCCATATATGGATAGTGACATCAGGTGTTACCCGGGTGCCATCTAAAGGGGGGCTGCTATCACCTACATGGGCACTGTGACACTGTATGGGGGTGTGGCGCTATCTAAAATGGGCACTGTGGCACTATCTATAGTGGCCACTGTGGCACTTTGTGGGCACTGGCACTGTCTATGTCGGCACTATGTACAGTGGGTACTGCAGCACTATCTACAGGGACATTGCAGCACTGTCTACATGGGCACTATGGTGTTTTCAGGAGTTTGGGACAAAAATACTCTGACAAATGAAATCCATCCACTTTTTTTTTTTTAAGTCATGAAAAACTGATGGCAAATGACCATTAAAAACGGACAGACGGACTGGAAATGGATGAAAATTTGGAGACACACTGATGCAAAATGGCCATTAAAAACTGAAAGTTGATCCATTAACTCCTTACCGACCCATGACAAAAATACACGTCATTGAGCAGGGGGGTGATGTTTGGAGAAGGCTAATGCTCTGCGCCCGCTCTGTACACCGCAACTGTCATTTGTGTATTACAGCTGACACGCTGCTCTAACGGCCAGGAACAACGGTCACGCGGTTCCTGTCCGTTTAACCAGTCAATAGCGACCGCAGCATTTAAACCGTTAGGAGGGTGGCGGCCCCCTACGAAAGCCCAACACCCCCCCCCCCCCACAGCGCGATGGTTGTCATGGCAGCCCGGGGGCCTAATAAAGGCCTCCAGTTCTGCCTGCCCCTGTTAAGCCATGCCTCAGGCAGGGGCCTGTAAAAATGACAATACACTGCAATACATTTGTATTGCAGTGTATTGGATCAGCAATCTAACTATCACTGGTTCGAATCCCCCAGGGGGACTTATAAAAGGTGTAAAAAAAACGTTAAATACAGTTTTCAGAAGTGTGAAAAAAATACAAAAATATTAAAAGTTAAAAAAAAAAAACCCTTTTCCAATTTTTCCCCAAGCACAATTTCAAAAAATAAAAAACAAAATTGCTATCGCCGCGTCCGTAAAAGCCCGAACTATTACAATATACTATTTAACTTGCACAGTAAACAGCGTAATAATAAATAAATTAAAACACCCGAATTGTTGTTTTTTTTGGTCACCTTAGCACAAAAAAAAAATTAAATAAAAAGTGATCAAAAAATCGTATGCACCAAAAAATGGTACCAATAAAAATTAAAGCTCGTCCCGCAATACATAAGCCCACACACCGCTCAATCGACAGAAAAATAAAAAAACTTACGGCTCTCAGAATGTGGTGAAACAGAACGATTTTATTTTTTTTTCCGTCAGAGCGGTGCGAGGGCTTTTTTCTTTGCGGGAGGAGTTGTAGTTTCTATTGGCACAATTTAAAGTACCATATAATGTACTGGGAAACTGAAAAAAATTCTTTGCGGGCTGAAATTGGAAAAATCTGCGATTCCTCCAATGTTTTTTGGGTTTCGTTTTAACGGCTTTTACTGTGCGTTAAAAATGACAACTTAACTTTATTCTGCGACTCAATACAATGATACCAAATATATATATACTACCCGCACCATAGGTTTTTCTTTCTAAAATTAGCAAAATCCAATCCAATATATATATGGTTTTTGGATTTTGCTAATTTTAGAAAAGAAAAAAAACTATGGTGCGGGTAGTTGTATATTGGAAATGGATGGGGACGCTAGTAAAAAGGCCTCATGCACACTTCCATTGGCCGTCGCACGCCCGCCAACGACAGATCCGTAAAACACGGACCGCACACGGCAAATCAGTTCCTATTATTTGGAATGGGGTTATTTCTGCAGCTCTCACTTGTATTACTCCAAGTTCCATACAGATGAATGGAACGTATTTTCATTCGCAGTAATTTCTGCAACAAAATCTGCCATGTGCGAAGATGCGAACAGAGCCTAAGGCTGGCGTTTTAAGCCTCTTCAAAAATTGCGCGCCTCTTTAAAAATGTGTCATCTCTTGCGTTGTCCATGAGCCACCAAGTGAAATCATAGTTGGGGTAGATTTCCACTATAATTTATACCAATTTCTGGAGTCAATTATGGTAAATCTGTCGGGCAACGGGAGCTCCCGCCCCCTCCTGCAAAGCTCTGCCCACTTTTTGAAAACGTTGAAGAACGTCGCTAAAACGATACTATTGCATTGGAGCTCTGTAGGAGAGGTTTCGGATGATATGCGGTTGACTCTGCAACAGCACTCCCTATCTTCCGGCTGCGTCTCCCAAGAATGGAAATGAGAACGCCGGCAACATTAGCGGTACATTGCACAACACCGTCTTACATGAAAGTCCCCCAACAATCTGCTGATCCAAGGGGTCCCTGCGCTCACCTTTTATAATTGGGGGAAGCGTCTGGCACTCTTCAATTCTGCAGCAACACTCCTAAGTTGAACTACACGTTGCATACTAATATTAAAGGATATGTGCACATTTAAATACTTTTTAGAAGGGGGTCTGTAAACCGAGACCCCCCCACCAATCGCTAGAAGATTCATCCACAAAAAACACCTTGGAAGCCGAACATCAGAAGAGCGGTTCATTGTACCAATAGGTAGGGTCTCGGTTCACAGACCCTACCAAGGACATCTTAAATATCTGAAGATTTATTAAAGGGAACCGTTCACCAGCATTTCACCTATTAAAACCAGCAATACCTGGTGGACGTGGGTGAAAAGTGATTCTTATGTAACCTATAAATCTCTTCTAAGTTACTCTGTACCTTTAATATTCCGATTTTTAGTGTTCCCGCACCGTATGCTAATGAGCATAAGAGTCATATCTTCATTCCTCAAGCCTTTCTGCGTTAACCCCGCCTCCTTACTTTTGATTGACAGCTCCATGCCTCCCCCCCCCCCAGCACACACAAAATCCGGCGCTTGCGCACTGATGACCTGTTCTGGTGCGTGCGCACAACAGATCATCATAGCGGCGCATGCACAGTAACTAGATTTGAGGCTCGGACAAAGCAGGGCAGGGTGGCGGAGCATACATGACAGGCGCACGCACGCCATTTTAGACGAGGTTTCGGCATTAAGTGCGGCCAGTTTTCTGCGGGCATAAGAGGAACGAACGAGACTGCCGGATTATTACCACAAAAGGCGCAAAATGTTTGCAAACGGTTATTTACGGTCAGAGGAGGAGTTTAGGATAACGGCTATGAACTTTTGACAGCAGCGGCAGGCGAGGGGAGTTCAATGGGTTAAATGTTGGTGACTGGTTCCCTTTAAGAGGAGCCCAGGACATGGGCAACATTTTCTAGTTTAGTTTTTCAGTAGTGTAAAAAAAAATGACTGCCTATTTCTTACTATTATAGCTGGAATGACTAACAAAGATTATTTGTATAGAAATTGCATATAACATATATATAGATAGTATATATTTAGGGTGTGTGACTACTGAGGCCTCCGGCCAGTAAGGGGTTACTAGAGCCAGTTCTGGGGTGTAAGCGGGTGACGGTCCTGTTAATAAGCGGGCGCTGGGACCAGTATTATTGGGGCGTTTCATGCTCTTTGTCCGACATACCTTGTACGCTCTCCCGGTGACAACCGGACCACCCTGTTCCTTGCCCGTGGGTCACACTGCCCCGTCCGGCCTGAACCACGAGCAGCATGCAGTGAACGGGTGGGGCGGATCCGGGTAACTCCTTCCCTGCCAGACTGTAACACAAGGATACACGTAAGAATAGCAGGAACTGGAACAACGTGCTGGGCACCATTCGTATCCTCACTACATACCAGGCTATGGCCACTGTGATGCGTCTTTATTGGAAGACTATGGTGGTTTTATAAGCCTTTATTATTGGTGTGGTGAGGGCATTGTCACCCCGGAGATAACGCCACACAGCCCTGCACAGCAGGTTGTGCTGAGGAACCCCACGTTATCCCTTCACCTAACGCTAGGAACCAACCAAGTGATCCACTGGGTTACGTCGTAACTGTGATTATCTGGTAAATGAGCCTCGTTCACCTCCACACTAAAAAAAATAATACAATTTTAACGCGCTCCAATGATAATAATAATGCGAAACGCATACTAATATCTGGAGAATCATTACACCCCCCCCCCTCTGTTTAGATTTTGGTACAGTCCGCTGCGGCTACACCTCTTCCGGAAGTTGACAGTGTCGCCTAGCAACAAGAACATGTCTGGAAGACGGAGGTTAGTAATTATTCTCCGATCATTAATATTGAATTAAATCCTCGCCTGGTGGTAAAGAGTCATTATCGCAGTCGGTCAAGTGATGTCAAACTTGGTGGGCGATTATTGTGCGATTTGCAGATCTTCGGTCTGTCCCCAGCGTTATCGCTGGTAACCAGTGACAACCAAACTGGCATATAAGTGACTGTTCATAAGGGTTAGGGTAGAAATCAAGAGGTGGCAGGCAAGGAGGGTGAGGCGCATTATTATAGAGTCTGGATTTCATATCTGAGGAACACAGGGCAGTGCCAATGATATAGTCTGCTGTACCAGGTTAGGGGATGTTCACACGCGGTGTTTTCAGGCGTATATCGGGGCGTAAACACCTCAAAATATGCCTGAAAAAACGCTAGCTAAACGTCTGCCCATTGAATTTAAGGGTATGTTCACACGGCCGAAAAATCGGAAGCAGGACGCCTCCAAACATCTGCCCATTGATTTCAATGGGAAAAACGGCGTTCTGTTCCGACGGGGCGTTTTTTTTTACGTGCCCGTTTTTCAAAACGGGCGCATAAAAAAAACGCCCATGAAAAAGAAGTGCATGTCACTTCTTGAGCCGTTTTTGGAGCTGTTTTTCATTGACTCAACAAACCGCTCCAAAAACGGCCGTAAAAACTGCCACAAAAAAACGCATGTTGATTAAAAAACGGCTGAAAAATCAGTGTTTTCAGCCATATTTTGTTAAACGCATGAACATACCCTAATGGGAAAAAAGGTGTTTCGTTCAGACAGGGTGTTTTTTTTACGCTGCTGTTTTAAAAAATGGCGCATGAAAATACGCACCATAAAGAGAAAGGAGCGTGTCACTTCTTCAGCCGTTTTTGGAGCTGTTTTTCTTTGTGTAGATGGGACTCGTCCAGGCTCCTCAAACACCATGCGAAAAATCCGGAGGAAGGCTTGGAAGTCACGGGTCTCCGGGCCTTGTCACTCCCAGTTAGGGTTCGCCCATGCAGGAGCCTTGCCGGTGAGGAGAGAAATGATAAAAGCAACCCTTGCGCCATCGGATGAAAATGTCTTACTATACAGGCTTAAAGAGGCTCTGTCACCAGATTCTCAAATCTCTATCTCCTATTGCATGTGATCGGCGCTGCAATGTAGAGAACAGTAACGAGTTTTTTTTGTTTTTTTTTTTAAAACGTTCATTTTTGGCCAAGTTATGACCATTTTTATATTTATGCAAATGAGCATTGAACTGGACAATTGGGCGTTTTTTTTCGTTATGTCCAACTGGGCGTGTATTGTGTTTTTAACTGGGCGTGTTTACGTGTATGACGCTGACCAATCAGTGACCAGTCAGCGTCATACACTCCTCCATTCATTTACACAGCAGCGATGTGCAGCCACATACACACATTAACGTTAATCAAGTGTCCTGATAATGAAAACACATGACCTCCAGCCTGGACGTCATGTGTATTCAGAATCCTGACACTTCTGACTCTTTTCTGTGAGATTTGCAGCAAGGGAAACGAAATCTCATTTACCTCGTAATCTCACACAGCTCTGATCGCGCTAGTCCCGCTTCCAACTGAATCTGCGTCCATAGGACGCACATTCAGTTGGGTTCAATGCAGCATTCACTGGGCCATGAGCGGCTCTGCGCAGGCATCATGTAGTGGCATCATTGCGCATGCCTGCGCCGAGTCACTCACAGCACAGTGTAGAGGAGGAGAAGGATTCTCCACCCGTCGTGGGAACGGGGATCGGTAAGTAATTAGGTTATTATTTTTCTATTAGGTATATATGGGGGCATTATACTGGATATGGTAGGGGGGCTCATATGGTAGCTGCTGAGGGGGCATTACACTGCATGGGACAACTAAGGGGGGAATTATACTGTGTGGGACAGCTATGGGGGCATTATACTGTATGGGACAACTAAGGGGGCATTATACTGTATGGGGCAGCTATGGGGGCATTTTACTGTGTGGTGACATTATACTGTCGGGGCAGCTAGGCATAGGCGTGCGCAGGGGGTCTGATGGTGTTGGGGAGAGGTAGGGGGGCCCAAGCTGAATTCCTGCATCAGGGCCCATGAGCCTTTAGCCAAGCTTCTGGGCAAGCCCTAATACTGCACCCTTAGTAGTCTGTAGGAGCCATGCTGTACCTAAATATGAAATAATTTTCCATGTAGACAGGAAATTGTGGCATGCTCTGATGCCATATCATGGAGGTATTCTCTATAATACAGTGCTGTACGGCATCATTCGGGGGCACATGGAGTGCCTACAGCTCAGTGCTACAGCGCTGTATGGACTCCATTTGCCTGCAGTACAGGGTCTATGCAGATGGTTCTATTTTGTGCATTCAGCCTAAGGGGGGTTTTACACAGGCAGATTTTCTGCCGGGTAACGAGCGCCGATGGACGATAACATCATGTTGATCTATTTTGCTCCATTTACATGGAACAACGTTCGTGAGTATGTGAGTAACTATCGTTACTACAATCTTACGTCCATATACATTTTCCATATATTTTGCATTATGCAAATGGAAGCTGTGCAGCCGACAAACAATATTTTTTTAAGGTAGCATAAAAGATCCAATCAGCCGACATACGAGAGTTTGTATACGCAAAAAGTAGAAAAAAGGGTCCGCTCACCATATTGCAGTCTGGTTACCACGTCCTGTATTTTATTGGTGCAAACGGACAGAAGTCTACGTCGGAGGTAGGTGGATATCCGTAGAAGTGAAATGGGTCCGGCACACGATGTAGGAAAATTACTGTCGCTTTATCGATAACACATTTAAAATAAGATGGATAAAAATCCTGGGTGAAGAAAGCTTTACGCGTTTCAAACCTATTGGTTCTTACTCATAGATTTTGAAACGCGTAAGCTTTCTTCATACAAGGTTTTGCTCATTTGTCGGCTGATCGCTGCTTTGTTTACATGGGTCAATGATCGGGAACGAATGAGCACTCGAAAGTGTGATCGTTAGCCCGATCATTGGTCCGTGTAAAAGGACCTTTAGAGGTGATGTTGCCACTTTTGCAGCCATCTTTGCTATTACCTGTATTGTTCGCTTTGCAAATTTCCTTATGTCATGGCTGGCTTTATAGCAATTAAAAAAATACTTCTTATATTAACACATATATTGTTTGTAAATACTATATATAATGTGTATTTTTTTTTTTTTTTTAGTCAAAGGTCTAATGCAGAATATGCTTCTGACACAGAGAATGATATGCAAGCAACAAATGGAGAGGTAAGAGAGCGAAATGTGATAGGTGACTATAATTTTACCAAAACGGTTTCTGTCTGTTATGCATTTTAAGGCCCCATGGACGCAACCGTATTTTCATCCATCCGTAAATACGGATCCGTAGTGACCCGCAACTTATCCGCAAATACTGCCCGTAGTGCATCCGTGTATATACGATCCTCAGCAAGAAGAAAACCACAAATGATGTGCAACATCTGCAAACCTGGCGTCGCCTAGCAATGCTTCCATAATTACGGGGTGCACATCCGTAGCCGTCTGTAATTACGGAAGCTCCCATAGACTTCTATGGGGTCTCCGTGCCGTAATTTCGGACAAGAATAGGACATGTTCTTTATTTTATGGATGGTGGGACCCGTGTCTATCGGACATTCATGGCATATCCAGTGGATATGCCATAAATGTCCCTGATGGAAACACTCCTTTAAGTTATATATTGATATAGGGACATTGGATGTAGGATTGCATAACTTGTTTAGGGGTCTAATGTATTTTTTTCGCAGACTCAAAGAGAGAGCATAGCTGACAAAAATATAGAAGAAATGGAAACCCCAGTGGTAACTAGTGGTGTGAGCATCTCCTCTGCAGCAAGTATTTCGAGGTCTGTTTTCGAAAGCAATTCCGGCTACGGTAAATATGCTTTGGCACGCACCTTTCTATTTAAAGAGTCTTTATCTAATTATTCAAACAGCGTTCTCTGATAAATAAGCATTCCACTTTGCTCTGTTTTTTTTTTCTTTTTTCTCTTACTTATGTGTGGGTGGTATTAACATTCAACCACGTTCATCACCCAAAGTATATTGACACATTTGTAACGAAGCATTATGAAATTATACAGAGTCAGGAAATACGTCTGTCTAAAAAGTGAGACAGAGATAAATGTTAAAGTACGATGTTAGGCCCCACGCACACAACCGTAAAAATCGTCCGTAATTGCGGACCGTAATTACAGTCCGCAATTACGGACCCATTCACTTCTATTGACCACGGACACCTTCCCGTATATTTGCGTGAAGGTTTCCAGGCCTTAAAAAGCCTCCGCAAAAGACAGGACATGTCCTATCTTTTGCTTTTTACGGTCTGTGCTCCCATACTTCAGATGGGAGCACGGGCCGAAAAAGCGGGTGGCTGTCCACGGCTGTCCGTGCCCGTAGTCGCGGACCGTGATTACAGGCTCGGCCGCGTGCATGAGGCCTAATCCTTTAACTTTCTCCTTTTTTTTGCTCCACTGCAAAGGTGGGGACAGGATTCTAGGGAGGTTTTTTTTTTAATATGGCGTACAGCGTTACTGTATTGGATATTTCATATAATAAATAAATTACAAATCACAAACAAACATTATAAAATTAATAAATAAAAGGTAAACTTTGGCTCTTTTTTGTTTTTAGGCATTTAAAATATAGTACTTCTAAGTTATGCAAGTTAACATTTGATAATATGATTTAAATGGTCACTAACTTTTCAACAATCTCTGCATAAATCAATAGTACAAGCGAATAGAAGAAGCATCGTAATATATCTTATTAAAGGAAAACACCTCTTTCTCTATTCATCGGGCCGCCCTAACTGTTCACTCACTCTGAATTTACTGTTAAATCCGTCTCCTCAAGATAAGATGGACTATTAAATCACTAAAGGATTAGGTTACATGCTGCCGATAGAAGTATATAGAGAGGGGAGGCAGCAGGAGCAGAGTGAGAGACACTCAAGCTGCTTCTGCTCCTAGTAAGTGGTATATCTCACCCCAGTGCTGGATTCACTTCTACACTGATCAGTATGATGTCCTCCATGTTGCTGTTGCTTCTATATATGTAGTAGATAGAGATAGAAGAGCAGGATTCTCCTGTTCTCTGTGTATAAAAGACATGGTAGCAGTTAAGCTCCATCCACTAGCTCAGAGAAAACTGAGAATTAGAGATAGAGCCTGCAGAAGGGCACACTGCTCAAAAATGCAGGCTATAAGTCATATAATGGTCATAAATAGTGTTATTCCTCATGTACACACATATGACAGCTTATTCTTTAATGCCACTTGAAAGTTAGGTACACTTCGATACACACTGCAACTACTTTTTCCTTAAAGGCTATTCCTATATTAAACATTTATGATGTATATACGTGCAATATACTTGATGGGTATCAAGCAATGCTCGGCTCTTTCCATAACTACTTTAAACTTCAATGGGGAAGGCAGCACTCCTATTCTGTGGATATGCCATAAATTAGGTAGATGGGAATACACCTTTAAATCTCCTTCCGTGGTCTAATAGCACCGGTTGTTGTTGTTAATATGATTATGAATATTATTATGTGTTGTTTTAGATAATGTCACCGCCGTGGTGTCTTCCTCCACTCTTCATCAGCTAAGCAATCAAATAGCCAAGAGTGATTATGAGAGGGAAGGACTAAAAAATCCAGAGGAAGAGCCTACAACAGAACAGAGCCAAGATGAAGAAGAACTGGTGGTGTTAGATCCAGATCATGTAAGTTGTTGACTCTAGCTACCTGTTAACTACTTCTCATCACTACTAATGATATTTAGCGTATGCTTAGGGGTGACTTTTATATTTAAACAATAGAACTCCAAATAGATATCAGGTATTAAAAAGTATGTAAACCTTTTAAAGGCATTTTTTTTTAAATAAAAAGTTGTATCATTTTTAATAAAAAGTATTTACAAAGTTGCACAGAACACACGGATACAGCTTTTTATTTCAAAAATAAAAATGTTGCCTTTTAAAGGTGTACATAGCCTTTAAGTATAACAGACTTTTAGAATGTATTTTTATTAGGCTTATGTCAAACAGTGTGAACAGTGTTATATACACAGTTAGGTCCAGAATTATTTGGACAGTGACACAATCTTCATGATTTGGGCTCCGCTGCCACCACATTGGATTTCAAATGAAACAACTGAGATGTAATTGAAGTGGAGACTTTCAGGTTTAATTCAAGGGGTCGAACAAAAATATCCTGTGAAACGTTTAGGAATTGCAACCATTTTTCTACACAGCCGCCTCATTTCAGGGGCTCAAAAGTGATTGGACAAATTAACATTATCATAAATAAAATGGGTTTTTAATAATTTGTAGAGAATCCTTTGCAGGCAATGACTGCCTGAAGTCTGGAACCCATGGACATCGCCAAACGCCGGGTTTCCTCCTTTGTGATGCTTTGCCAGGTCTTTACTGCAGCGTCTTCAGTTGTTGCTTGTTTGTGGGTCTTTCTGCCTTATGTTTTTTTCTTCAGCAAGTGAAATGCAGCTCGATCGGGGTGAGATCTGGTGATTGACTCGGCCATTGCAGAATATTCCACTTCTTTGCCTTAAAAACTCCTGGGTTGCTTTCGCAGTATGTTTTGGGTCATTGTTCATCTATCCTGTGAAGCGACGTCCAATCAACCTGCTGCATTTGGTTGAATCTGAGCAGAAAGTAAATCCCTGAACACTTCAGAATTCATCCGGCTGCTTCTGTCTTCAGTCACATCATCAATAAACACTAGGGACCCTGCGCCTTTAGCAGACATGCATGCCCATACCATCACACTGCCCCCACCATGCCATCACACTGCCCCCACCATGCCATCACACTGCCTCCACCATGCCATCACACTGCCCCCACCATGCCATCACACTGCCCCCACCATGTTTTACAGAGGATGTGGTGTGCTTTGGATCGTGAGCCATTCCAATCCTTCTCCATACTTTCTTCCTCCCATCATTCTGGTACAGGTTGGTCTTAGTTTTATGCTGTTCCAGAACTGGGCGGCTTCTTTACATGTTGTTTGGCAAAGTCTAATCTGGCCTTTCTATTTTTGAGGCTGATTAATGGTTTGCTTCTTGTGGTGAACCCTCTGTATTTGCTCTTGTGAAGTCGTCTCTTTATGGTAGACTTAGATACTTCCAGGAGAGTGTTCTTCACTTGGGTAGATGTTGTGAAGGGGCTTTTCTTCACCATGGAAAGGATTCTGCGATCATCCACCACTGTTGTCTTCTGTGGACTTCAAGGCCTTTTGGAGTTCACGAGATCACCAGTGCGCCCTTTTTTTTTTTTTTTAAAGAATGTACCAAACCGTTGATTTGGCCACTTCTAACATTTGTGCTATCTCTCTGATAGATTTCTTCACTTTCTTCAGCCTAACAATGCTCTGTTTCACTTGCATTGAGAGCTCCTTTGGCCTTATGTTGTGGGTTCACAGCAACAGATTCCAAATGCAAATGCCACACCTGGAATCAACTCCAGACCTTTTACCTGCTTAATTGATGATGGAATAGCTCATGGAGCCCATTAAATAGCTTTTGAGATAATTGTACAATTACCTTTCGTCCCGTGAAAAAGAGGCAGCTACATATTAAAGAGCTGTAATTCCTAAACCCTTCCTCAAATTAAGATGTGAATACCCTTAAATTAAAGCGGAGAGAAGCAGCTAAAATGACAAAACTTGTGTCACTGTCCAAATAATTCTGGACCTAACTGTATATGTATATAGATAGTGTGTGTGTGTGTGTGTGTGTGTGTGTATGTATGTATATATATATATATATATATATATATATATATGTATGTGTGTGTGTGTGTGTAAGTGTAATAAATTAGAAGATAAAGACATTTCACTTTTTATTGGCAGCCATTAATGACAAGGTTCCAAACAGCTCTTAAGAATTACCTTGCCAAGCAGATACAAAGCCTGGACATGGAACTGAGTGAAATGGTACGTAAAAGTAAACCTTACATTGCCTGAAAATGGGAGGTCAACGGGTGTATTTCCAGGGAATTTAACTGTATTGTCAAGGGTATGTGTGTCAGGAAGAAAAACAGCCATGATAAGTTACTATCAGAGCAAGGTCACATGACTATGCTACTTTCCCCATTCGCATACATCCTTTACAACATTTTCGCGGGTACCGACATGATCGCGGGTGCCAATTGTTGTCATAGCAACCTTGGGGGCCTAATGAAGGCCCACAGGTCTGCCATCTTTGTGCTCCTTTTAAAGGGTTGTTCCCAAAATGTACAATTATCACCTATCAACATGATTATAATAATAGTCTGATCGTTGGGACCCCACCGCGAGGACGGGGACCCGAACCCACCTTTCCTCCTCACTGCACCATGCGTTGTGGGTTCACAGCAACAGCTGCCAAATGCAAATATCACACCTGGAATCAACTCCAGACCTTTTACCTGCTTAATTGATGATGGATTAACGAGGGAATAGCCCATGCAGCCCATTAAACCAACTTACGAAACAATCCAGGCAAAACTGTTATGCCTGGAAGAAAACATTAGATGTGAACCAGGCCTAGTAGACTTCGGACAGTCTCCTTTGAGTTAAAATTTATAACACAGTTATCAGAATTCAATAATTGTGTACATTTCTATTACATTATACATTACTGTCTTTGCAGAGTACATCAATGAAGAAAAATAAAAGTGAACGGGAGAATCTTGGGGTTATCCTCTATGGCATACAGCAGGAATTAGCTTGTCAGCAGATGGGGCTAGAGAAGCAACATAATAAACATGCTCAGATCTCCTCCTTATGTAGGCAAGTGGAAGAGGAGCGGGAAAATATCAGAAATTTGTACAAGAAAATACACCAAACTAATGATACCGAGCGCAAGGAAGGTGCGTATAATGAAAACAGTATTTTTATACCACCGCATTAGCTTAGATATTAAATTCTATGCAACGTATATTAATTTAAAGGGGTTTTCTGAGATTTTTATTTGACGGCCTCTTCTTTTAAAAGGCAATGAATGTATGATTGGTTTAGCAGAACGAAGGGGCAACGGTGCTTGCTGCAGTGTGGCTGTGCCTAGTAATGCATCTCAGCCCTGTTCACAGCCACATTTGCTTGCTCTGCGGAAACCCCTTTAATGTATTTTTCCTATAACTTGAACATTATTTTATATAATTTTGTTGAAGCCTTTACGTGGTATCGCGATTATCCTGTACTCTTACAGCCTATTTTAGGTATTTTCAGGGGCGTAACTAGGAAAACTGGGCCCCATAGCAAACTTTTGCATGGGACTCCCTCCTTCACTCGGTGCCACACACAGCACCCCTTGTAAATAGTGCCTCCTGCAGATAGTGCACCATTGTAGACAGTGCTATACAGACCCCCCTGTAGACAGTGCTAGACAGCCCCCCCGTAGACAGTGCTATACAGCCCCCCCTGTAGACCGTGCTATGCAGCCCCCCCTGTAGACAGTGCTATGCAGCCCCCCCTGTAGACAGTGCTATACAGCCCCCCCGTAGACAGTGCTAGACAGCCCCCCCGTAGACAGTGCTAGACAGCCCCCCCGTAGACAGTGCTAGACAGCCCCCCCGTAGACAGTGCTAGACAGCCCCCCCGTAGACAGTGCTATACAGCCCCCCCTGTAGACCGTGCTATGCAGCCCCCCCTGTAGACAGTGCTATGCAGCCCCCCCTGTAGACAGTGCTATGCAGCCCCCCCTGTAGACAGTGCTATGCAGCCCCCCCTGTAGACAGTGCTATACAACCCCCCCTGTAGACAGTGCTACACAGCCCCCCTGTAGACCGTGTCACACCACACTTGTAGACAGTGCTATACAGCCGCCCTGTAGACAGTGCTGTACAGCCCCCCCCCCCCAGTAGACAGTGCTGTACAGCCCCCCCCCCCCTGTAGACTGTGCTATACAGCCCCGCCCTGTAGACAGTACAGTATACAGCCCCCCTTTCCTGTAGCTAGCGCCATATAGTGACCCCCAAATAAATAAAACAAAAAAAGGTCATACTCACTTAGGCCCCTGCGACGAATGGAGCGAATGAACGCTGATGGGATCCTTGCGTAGGCCGGCTTGATCCAGTGCCTGTGGCCTAGTAAATGGCAGAGTAGGGAGCCACCTCCCTGTTCTGCCATACCATTCAATAATATCTGCGTCCTAAGGACGCCGATACTATTGAATGTGGGGTTGCTACCGTTGTAGCAGCCATAATGGCTGCTTGCAGCGCCACCGGGCTTGAGGGGGAGCATGTGATGGCGGGTGGAACGGGCCCCCTAATGCTGCGGGTCCTGTAGCAGCCGCTGTGGCTGCTACAGCGGTTGTTGTGCCTCTGGGTATTTTATATAATAGTACCATAGTAATATAGTAAGGTTAAAAAAATACATTAAAAATTATTTACCGATCCTCAAGCACCACATAAAAATGGTATTTGAAAATGGATTTTTATAAAAATGTAGTTTAAAAGCAAACCGACTGAAATATACTAAATCAAATATAAACAAGGATATTTATCAATAAAAACAGTATATCAAACATGTATCACGAACAAATATCACAAAAATGGATGTATCCAAGTTACAAATCACCTAATCCAAGTCCTGCATCCTCCATTGCACAGGCGCACGTATGCTGAACAGCCCGTGAGACAAGTGAGAGTCCTTAAGGCTGGATTCACACGAGCATGTTACGTCCGTTAAGGACGGAACGTATTTCGGCCGCAAGTCCCGGACCGAACACAGTGCAGGGAGCCGGGCTCCTAGCATCATAGTTATGTACGACGCTAGGAGTCCCTGCCTCTCCGTGGAACTACTGTCCCGTACTGAAAACATGATTACAGTACGGGACCGTTGTCCTGCAGCGAGGCAGGGACTCCTAGCGTCGTACATAACCATGATGCTAGGAGCCCGGCTCCCTGCAGTGTGCTCGGTCCGGTACTTGCAGCCGAAATTCGTTCCGTCCTTTACGGACGTAACATGCCCGTGTGAATCCAGCCTTACACCTAAATGCGCATGCGCACAATTTAAAAAACAACCATCTCTCCAGGACCTTATGCCACACTGTAGCCACGCACTAAACAATTCACGGAGGAATCGCTTCTATTACCGGGACTGGTGAGAAGCAATTTTGCACTACCTTGTTGCATAATTCAATCACTATTGGGACTGAAACTAGCGCTATTGCGCAATATTCTAGTTATTAGTGTGGTTATAAAGCTGCTTATTACTCCTCTCATACCCGTAGATTTTATCTATAGCGGCACCACAAGTGTAGAATTATGAAGTTAAACAAGTCAAGTAAAGCGCTCTATTACAATTAGGTTCATACACGTACGATCCGATTTTCCATTTCTATTGTGATATATGTTTGGTATATTTAATCTATTGTTTTTATTGATAAACATTGTGGTATATATTTGATTCAGTATATTTTGTCTGTTTGCTTTTATCTACATTTTTATACAAATATATTTTCAAATACCATTAAATGATATTGTAGTTATGGGAACATCGACGATAGATCGTACAAATAATTTTTTTAAATTTTATTTTTTAACAACTAGTGTCAAATGTTTAGTCAACTCTTTCTTTCAGTATCCTCTATGCAAACAGAGGTGGAGAACTTGGCATTGCGTTTATTCTACATGGAGAATATGTCCAGTGATGTGCGTTCAGACATCTCCGTTATGAAACGCGCTGTTCAGAAAACGAAAGCCGAGAGAATTCAGGCTGAGGTGGAGAAACAAAAACAGGTATAGCAGTTTTAAAAATAAAAAAAAATAGCTTTAATAAAGAGAAAACCGTAAACCATAATAATAATAATATGGGATGTTATTACCCACCCTAAATATAGGTCTTAGATTTTGTGGTATTTGATCAGTATTTATGATGTAGTTCCTTGTGGACAAATGATCTTTTTCTTTTTTTTGTTTCTCTTTGTGCCATTTTTTAGTAACTTTCACTTTGAAATAAACGAGTCTAAAGGGTCGTTATGTGTTCGAATGAGTCTAAAGGTTGGAGCTGCAGTGAGGGCTCTTGACCAATCAGTGTCATGTGACATGATTGATCAATCAATCGTCTGCTGTTCTAATAGGGCTGGACAAGGACATATACTCTAATGAATATTCATGAGCAGATATTTTGTTAAGATAGACAGACATCTAAAAGTTACTGGAAAAACATCAATCAACACATAGTGAAGAATATATCTATCGTAATTCTATAATGATTGGTCCAAAGACAGAAAAACACCCTTTTGGTGACAGACGCTGTTTAACCCCTTAGAGAAACACAGTTTTGGCCTTGTGGACACAGCCCTGTTTTTCAAATCTGACGTGTCACTTTGTGTGGTAATAACTTTGGAATGCTTTTATCTAGGTGATACGGAGATTGTTTTTTTCTCTCATGACACATTGTACTTTATGCATTTCACAGGATTGAAGGCAAAGTGGAGGTGGAATTTACAATTTTAATATTTTTTTGCAGAAATTCAATTTAAATCCACAACAGCAGCTCAAAATTGCCAAGATTCTGCAGTTTTTAGAAATATCCTATATGTGGCCCTAGTGTTCTACTTGACTGAAACACAGGCCTCTGAAATTAAAGAGCACCTTGCGGATTTTAGGGCCTTCTTTTTATTAGAATATATTTTAGGCACCATGTCAGGTTTGAAACGGTCTTATAGGGCCAAAACATAAAAAAACTGCCTAAAAAAAACAACTTTTTGGAAACTACACCCTCAAGGAATTTATCTAGGGGATGTAGTGGGCAGGTGTTTCATAAAATTTATTGTAATTGGGCCGTTAAAATGAAAATCTAATTTTTTTCCAATAAAATTTTGAATTTTTTTAATTTCCCAAGAAACAAAGGAGAAAAAGCACCCCAACATTTGTAAAGCAATGTCTCCCGAGTACAGAAATACTCCATATGTGGTCATGAACTGCTGTTTGGACACTGCAGGCTCAGAAGGAAGGAGCTTGGTAAGGCCTCATGCACACTGCCGAAGCCATGTGCACGGGCCCGTATTTACGGCACAGACGTCCGCGGAGTGTCATCTGCGGGCCGTCCACAATTCATGGACACATTGATTTCAATGAGCCCGGACGGCAAAAAAATAGGACAAGTCATTATACAGTCCGGGTTTGCTGTCTGAGCGAATGAATTGTGGACAGCCCGTAGATGACACTCCACGGACGTCCGTGCCCTAATTACGGGCCGTGCACATGACTTCGGACTGCAAACCCGGACTGTATAAGGACTTGTCCAATTTTTTTTTTTACGGTCCGGTCTCCTGGCCAATGGACAGACCATGCAAACCACGGTCTTGTGCATGGGCCCATAGAATTGAAAGGGTCCGCAATTCATCAGTATTTTTGCGGGTGCAAAAACACATCCGTGGGCACGGGGCCTTAGGCTCCTATGATATTAATGGTAAACACCACATGCATAGAGTATTATCCAGCACTCCCCCCCCCCCCCCCCACAATAAAAAATAAATAAATCATATATATATATATATATATATATATATATATATATACACACACACAACTGTACATAAAAAATACTTCTCTTTCTTTTTTAGGACATGTTTGTGGATCGACTAACACGAGAAGTTGACAGACTTAGGGAGCAAATTGCTGTCTATAAATCACAAATTTCAGCTCAAAAAGAGGATACGAAAGCTGCGCGGGAAGCAGTGGCTGAGGTTAGAATGAACTTTACCATCTGAAGACTGAATAGTTTTTAAACAATTATGATGATCAAAAAAACACTGTTCACTTTAATTACAGGCCAACATGGAAATTGAAGCTATTTGTCTTGAAAAAAAGCAGCTACTTCAGCAGTGGAATAGCAGCCTTATTGGAATGACAAGAAGGGATGAAGCCTATTCAGCTATTCAAGAAGCTCTTATGTATGTAGAATTTCTAGCTGTGAGGTTTAACCCCTTTAGGACAGTCTTATTGTGGGTCAAAGAGGTTGTCCAGGATTAGAAAAAAACATGGCTGCTTTCTTTCAAAAACAGTGCCACACTTGTCCACAGGTTGTGTGTGGTATTGCAGCTCAGCACCATTCACTATAGTAGAGCTGAGCTGCAATACGAGGCACAAACTATGGACAGGTATGGCTCTGTTTATTGAAGAAAGGGCAGCCATGTTTTTTTCTAATGCTGGACGCCACCTTTAAGGATGCAGCAATTTTTTTTTTCGTTTTTTTTCATCACCACATTCCGAGAGTTCTATATCTATAATTTTTTTTACTTGCATTTGTTTATGGCACGTTGGGGGACCTATGATATATGGAAGAACTTTTATACATTTTTTATGGGGGAAATGCGATTCAGTCATAGTTTTTGGGGGAGCTGTTTTTTACTCCGTTGCCCATGTAGTATAAATGACATAACCCTTTCCCCCAGATTCCAAAAGCCATAACTTTTTTTATTTTCCATCGATAAAGCCATATGAGGGCTTGTTTTTCCTGGACGAGTTGTAATTTTTCACGGCACCATTTATTGTACCATATTATGTATTGGGAAACTGAAAAAAAAATTATTTGTGGGGTGAAATAGGAAAAAAACAGCGATTCCTCAATATTTTGAGGGGTTTCGTTTTTACAGCTTTCACCGTACGGTAAAATTGGGAAGTTAACTTTATTCTACCGGTCAATACGATTACGGCAATACTAAATTTATATAGTTTTTTTGTGTTTTATTTGTGTTTTGTCGCCACATTCTCAGAGGCATAACTTTTTTTATTTTTCCGTCGATTGAGCGACTTATTTTTTGCAGGGCGAGGTGCAGTTTATATTGGCACCATTTTGGGCTACATCAGACTTTTTGATCACTTTTTATTTCATTTTTTGTGGGATATGAAGTGACCAAAAAACAGCGATTCTGGCGTTTTTATATAGGAGATGAAGAAAGGCAGTGCTGGGGGCCTTCATTAGGCCTCTGGGCTGCCATGACAACCATCAGCGCAAATGAGCTGTCGGAGGGGGGCGCCCCCTCTATTTTAACGTCTTAGATGCTGCGATCGTGATTGATCGTAGCATCTAAGGGGTTAAACAGCCAGTTAGAGCGCGATCGCTGTTCTTGGTCGTTATTCCCTGGTGTCAGCTGTAATACAATACTAATCTCCCATACTAAAAGCATGTTTCCGTACGGCACAGTATTTCCGCAGGCAGACCTAGCATCATACATTACTACGATGCTAGGAGCCCGGCTCCCTGAACTGTTTGGTCCGGGAAATGCGGCCGACATGCGGTCCGTACCTCACGGTCCGAACACAGCCTTGTGAATAAGGCCTTACATGCGGATTTTGCTGCAGAATTTGACTGTTTTTTTGTTTTTTACTATTTGCTTTGCAAATTGTGAAGCCTGTGGATGAAAATCTGCGGCAATTCTGCAACAAAATAAGCATGATGCGGTTTTCAAAATCTGCAAATCCACACGATAAATCTGCCACATCTTAACATAGCATTATAGTGGCTACGGACTGAGCTTTCAGTGTTCACAGAGCATATCCACTGTAATGTAACAGTGCTCCGGCATTTATAATGCTTAAAAAATAGTTGTAGGTACAGTGAGATGGGCACATTTTTATTAAGGAATGGCTAGAAATGGGTGCTAGAATTGTTTTATTTGTTTTTCAGTTTGGCGCAGCAGGAGCTTTGCTCCATAGAGACCGAGATAGAAGGCTATAAGAAGTCTGTTACAAAGGAAGAGGAAAGGCATGAGAAACTCGCTTTTATGATTAATCGTTCAGAGAGTGACGCGGCCATGAGCAAAAAGCTGATTTCTCAGTGTCAAGCTAAGCAGGAGGCCCTGAGAATAGAGTTCAGCACATACATACGTACATTAGAGGAGACTGAGCAAGCCCTAAGCCGGGTCACCACAGTAAGTTTGTTTCTACAGTATAACGTATAAAACAACGTAAACATTTCCATAATGAGTGGTAGGCAGCATTGGGGAATTCATTCACCTCTTCTAATAGTTTTACCATACCGAAGCATCAGTAAATTTTACGTCGTATTTGGGGGGGAAAAAAGTATATGGACCAGCAATGAAGTACCCTGTTGAGGACTTTTTTATTTTAAGGAATGGCAATTTTTATCCTCTCTTCCCTCAATCTGATCAAGATCAGTGACCAAGAAAAGTGTTCAGTCAACTGTACTGCTGCCATGATTGTTCAGCCCAGTTTTATATATAAATTGAGATCCTGCTACTCTTCATAGCAGTGACTTCCGCCCCGTCCACTCCAGCAGTGCCTCATGGGCAGGGTCAATATTGTAGTCACTATAGGGAACTGGTGACTTAGGTCCCATTCACATTGCGTTTATGCTATCCGCCGAGCGCATAAGTTTTTTATATGGACCATTGAAAACGTATACAAACTTACGTAGACTCATACGTCGGTATACGTTTCTGTCCGTTTTTTTACCTAAAAAAAAACAACTTATATGTTGTTTTTTTTTTTTAAACGTGAACACATAGAAAAAAACGGATATATTTACTGTATGTAAACTGATACAAACGTATAGCATTACATTTGCATACATCGTCCACTGAGATCAATGCTAAAAAACGTTACGTCGCATATATCTTTTTTTGCAGTACAGAATAGCGCAGCAGACTACACTTTTCAGTACTTTCAAAAAACAGTATCCCAACGTAAACCATGACAAACATAGACCAAGCGGATGCTATTTTGCTCTACGTTTGACCCATTATAGTCCATGTATATGCCAAGCTATACGTTTCAATACTTTTTTAGTGTTTAAAAACGTATATGCTCGGATAGCATAAACATGATCTGAAGCAAAAACACAACGAGTTGTTTTTGTCGAATAGGTCACATTTTAGTCGCAGTCAGGATGCTTTTATATTTCAACACAAGTCAGGAAATATTATAAATTAGATTATAATTTATAACATTTCCATGTGCTGGCCACTAGAGGGAGCAGTTCCCAAAATTGCAGCATGGTCAATGTGGTAAAGCAACCTCATTGCTTTATGCTGCAAATTTGGGGTAGACACACTCGCTCTAGTGTCCTCACACAATCCCCCCTCCCTTCTTCTGGCTAGTGCCAGGAGAAGGAGGGGTTTGAATCTTCAAACCTCCTACACTGTGTGCCGCCATTTTCTGAGCGACTGCACAGTGTAGGAGGATTAGATACAGGGCTCAGCAGACAGTAATACACGAACATAATACACACGATCATAATACACACATCACATAGACTAACATAAATTACCTGCTCCTGCCGCTGCTGCCGCCTCCGCTCCTACTCCTTGCACCTTCGCTTCTTTGAACATATGGCCGGAAGCCGCGGCCGGAGGTAGTCATCTGACTGTCCGGCAGCAGCTTCCGGTCCACATGAAAATGGCGCCAGATTTTGGTCTGCTAACGAGCTTCGTTTTGGTCTGTGTGGAAGCGGCGCATGTGCCGTTCCCACACAGACGGCGTACGCTGCAGAGAATGGAACGGCTCCCGTTCACATTCTCTGTGGGGTTGTATGTGCTGTATCCCATCTCTGTATGTGTCGTTAATCGACACATACAGAGATGAAAAAAATATGGCAGCCCCCATAGAGAGGTAAAAGTAAGTACACTGTAAAAAGTAGAACACGAGAACACAAATAAATAAAATTTATGTTAATATATTCAAAGCAATATGATAAAAAATAAATAAATATTCATGACACCTTCCCTTTAATAGGAGGTTTTGCTGCAAGTCCTGTGTTGCTATACTGTTACTGCAACATGTGAATACAGTCCATTCTGAGCACGTTATAAAGATCTATACATCATGCAATTTATCATTCCCCTACTCACTATCCAGCAATTCTTGCATTTCTAAAGGAAAGAGCCGGACGTTGGACTGAGCTGAACTCCCTACGGAAACAAATTGAGAAAGAATCCCAAGTAAAAGAAACTCTGGAAACTCAGATAATGGAAAAGCTTCAAGAAAAGATGACATCTGACAAAGCGGCTAAATATTCATCACTCCTGGCGGAAAAACTACATAGAAGAAAGCTTGAATTGGTACGTAAATTCATTGTACAGCGGAATGTCACTTCTGTCTGTCTTAAGCAACATGTGGAAAAACGCGTCAGCATTTTACCAGCTGTACAGCCTATCCGATTGTTTCATGAAAGTGTTGAAAAAGTATACGACATTATAAAAGTAAAGCTTACAAATACTATTCTCAAGTAATGCACCAGTGCCCCCAGCAGTTTTCCCGCTATTGTACTACGCATTGTCACTTCATTAGGCCCCATGCACACGACCGTAGAATTCGGCCGTAATTACGGACCCATTCATTTCTATTGACCACGGACACCCTCCCGTATATTTGTGGGAAGGTGTCCGGGCCGTGGAAAGCCTCCGCAAAAGATAGGACATGTCCTATATTTAGCTTTTTACGATCAGTGCTCCCATACTTTATATTGGGCTGAAAATGCGGGTGGCTGTCCGCAGCCGGCCGTGCCCATAATCGTGGAGCGCGATTACGAGCACGGCCGTGTGCATAAGGCCTTAGAGCTAACAAAATATTGTCTAGTATAAATTCCCAAATAGGAGTAACCACAATGGGCTGCCGCCTTTTTTGTTGTCTGAAGAGTTTTCTTTTAGCCTATATCATTCTAGTTTGCTAATTGAGGATTGTTTATTCACTTTTCGGTCGGCTATGAAGAAAACGACACTACACGTAAATTTTTCTTATACTTGATTGACAACATTGTCTCTGCTTACATGTTACTTATAGGAGATCGATTATACTAAGATGGAGAATGAGGCTGCTCAAGTACAGCTGGAACTTAATCACAGCTCATCACATATCCAAGCTCTACAAAGGACATTGGCAGAGTTGGATAAAAAAACTGAAATGACCAATGAACTCATCTCTCGCAGCCAGAGCGAAATTTCAAAGCGCACTATAGCAATCGAGAGGAGGCAAGCCAGCATCAATTTATACAGCAAGCAAATTGAGACAACTCTTGCAGAAATCGGGGTATGTCCGTTTAATAAACCGATAAATAGTATGTTTTCTTCACTAAATTCGCTCTGTAAAAAAGTAACTCAATTTACAATGTTTCTCTATCATTTTATTGATCATAAATGAATATCTATGGATCTAACATTCATGGTTTCTTGTTGAAGGTGTTGTCTCACCAAGACAACCCCTTTTAAAAAGCGAAGCTGGTATGGTGATCGGTTGATCGCCACAGGTCTGGATTCTCTGACCCAATTGTCGGAATTAGATGTAATCACCGGGGGGGAGCCGCATCTGTTGCAGGGTGCGTCTTGCTGTTACAATTTAGGATGAAACGTATAGGGTTAAGAATTATACCAAAGGGCTAGTTGATATTCGGTAGGGTATTTAACAGATCGAGGGTGATCGAACAGCCTTTTTAGGGCTAGTATGCTTAGGACTTTTTATTTCTGTTACACTCTTAAAATCTCTGTACTTTGCTTTACCCTTATGTACCCTACAGCCCACCCTTTTTTTTTTTATTATTATGGATTTTTAAGTAACTTTCAAAATGACTTATTAAAAAAAAATAATGTTTTACTTTTTATACAACACATTAATTTAATATTAAAAAATTATAATTTCCCTGCAGCGCCGTCACAGGCAAAAATTAAGTATTACACAGAAACCATTCAAATCAATGAGTTGCTTTTGTAATGCAAGACCGGTCCTTTATAAGGAGATGCTCTTTATAAAAGAAATCCACTCTGGCTAAAAGATAAGAATCCTGACCAGGATACATAATTCCCCATTTCTTAATTTTGTATTCCCTTATAGGGTATATGAAAATGGGTTTACTAAACTGGACAACCCCTTAACCTAATGTGAGTTTTTGAAAACTGTATTGTGGGAAATGTCAAATCTTTGCTAGCATTCTATAAATAACCAAGAAAATTATAGAATGACTAATCAAATTTCTATAGTTTTGGAACCAATTGTTTTTAGTACCTTAGATGTAGTTGTCACGGCTGTGGGGTATGTTGACCCACTGGGCCGCTCCACCATAGCGGAGAAAAAGCTGATCAAACAACAGTCAATGATTGTCTATAGGACGAGAGTACCTGGTAGAAGACTTGTACCAGACTATCGGAAGCAGGCTTGTGCTCGATAACAGGTCTTGTCTTGGATACAGGAAACAGATACACAAGTTGATACGCACACTTAACTTGGCACAGACACCGAACACAGATAATGCAGTCGTCTCAGATACTTGACTCGGACTCGGACACAAATACAGGATACAGCTAAGGAATCATTTGCAGGACAAACATGGGTAGACGCAACATTGCTCAGGCAAAGAATGAATGGGCAGAGTTCCTTTTGTAGTTCCTGGTATGCTGGGATAGGTAGATTTTCCTGGTGCGCACGCTGGCCCTTTAAGGCCGGGAGCGAGCGCGCGCCCGCACCCTACGAGCAGCAGTAACCGAGAACAGTAATGCGTGCCGGAGTCTCAGAGGGGGAAGACGCCAGTTAGAGTTCACTGGTCTGCGGTCGCAGCTACTGGAGGGTAAGTGATGCCGGCGGTCAGCGACCGCGGACATTACAATAGTCATTTTTGTTGGATTGTTAACAGTCTTTCGGTCTATGGCCAGCTTTAGCTTATGTAGACATTGCTAAATACAAATCCTGATTATACATTTCTCCTTTTTTTAGAGTATATTAAGGTTTTTTAATGTTTTTTTCATGTTAAGGGTAAAGAACTGGGACCTCTGGAGATCCAGATAACTGCACTGACCAAGCAGATAGAAGAATGTAACTTGGAAATCGCATCTGTTCAACAGTATTGGCTCCGGTTGCAGACTGAGATGGTCAGGCTGACAAAGCATAGGGAAGAGCAGGCTGCTTCAGTGGAGATGTTAAAAAAGGAACTGACTATTTTGCAACAGAGAAAAGTCCGAACAGAAAGTGAGTCACCACAAGAAGTACTGTGTAACCAGGAGCATAACTATAATTCTCACGTCCTCCTATCAGCCAGCAATGTGACCCCCCTCCCCTCACTTTATACATAGATAACAATACTGGTACAAATCAATGTACTAGGTATATACAAGTGCGTTTCGTAAAACATACTCTGATATTTGTAATCCCTTTAAAAACTTGGATTTGTCCGGCTGCTAGTTGGTAGTTCCGTGCTAAGTTACATAGTTAAGTCAAAAAAAGACACATGTCCATCATGTTCAACCATTTCCAGATCAAATATAAATTTTTCAATTCTAAAACTATTTATAACCTTATTGCCATTTGTCTTTAGATAAGCATCTAGCCCTTTTTTTGAATGATGTCATTGTATCTGCCATTACTATTTCTTGGGGTAGAGCATTCAAGAGCTTTTAACTACTCTAACTGTAAAGAACCCTTTCCTATATAGAAGTTTGAATTTCTTAACCTCCAAACGTAAAGAATGTTCTTGGAATTAATAAATCACGTGGCAGTTCTTTGGATTGACCACACATATTTATACATGTTAATAAGATCACTTCTAAGGCATCTTGTAAACAAGCCCGGTATTTTTAGCCTCTCACTGTAACGCCTCATGCACATGACCGTAGGACATGTTCCATCTTTCCTCAGATCGGAGACTCGGACCATTTTTCACGGACCCGATTCACCCGCTAAAGTGAATGGGTCAGTGAAGACTATGAGGTGCCACTCAGATGCCGTCAAAAACGGCCCGAGTGGCACAACGGTTGTGTGCAAGAGACCTTTAAGAGAGACTTTCCGTCCCATCTAATAATGTAGTGGCCGACCTTTGAACCCTCTGCAGCTTTTCTATATCCTTTTTACAACGTGGAGCCCAAAACTTAATTACATATTCATGATGCAGTTTTACAAGCGATTTATAGGGGGGCAATATTACAATGGGATCACAGTTTAACATTTTTTTTTATACACCCTAAAATGTTATTTGCTTTTGCAGCTGCAGCTTAACATTGAGTACTACTGCTTAGTTTACTTGTAACCAGAAAGCCTGTGCTTCTCTTGTTCATTTTTCCCAGTCTTATTCCACCTATTGTATATTTAGTACCGTGGCCTAGGTTCATTACTTTACATTTATCAACATTAAATCTCATCTGCCATTTTTTTACTCAGGGTGCCAACTGTTACGATCAGCAGCAGGACTGCTGCTAGTCAATGATTCTGTTATCTCTATTTGGGCATTGTTAAGCAATGCCTTTGGTCTGAATCTGGATTTTGTCATTATTTAGCTTTTGTCTAGTTGATAAGGGCAGAGTACTTGTCTTGGGCCTAAATATACTTCAGGCCTGGATTATTCTGGTGCTGGTTGTACTGTTTCTGGCATGTGCTAAACTCTTTCCAAATTCTTGTTTGGGACTTTGTTCTTGTCGTTTGTTTGTGCTGTGGGACCGGTTGGTCCTCTGAGAGATCACACTTTTTTATGTGTATCCTGGGATCAGTGGTTCCACTGGTTTGTTTGCCTGTCCTGTGCATTTGGTCTTCCACCAAATTGTTGTCTTTTTCTGCTGTGGAATAGTATTCAGATATGGGTCAGTGAGTGCTGTAAATTCTTGTCCACTATCTATTCGTCTGTTAACTGCTCGCATGCTATTCATCTGCCATCCACTCCATTTATGCATTGTCTCCATCTTCTACTAATTTCGGTTTTCGGTTCTGCTCATTCACTGCTTGTTTTCTGTCCGTGTTGATGCGTGTTTCACTCATGTGATAGCGATTGTCTGGTGTTGCGGTCTCGAGCACCACCAGAGGCGTAACTCCAACCTATCATGTTCTTTCAGTAGTCGTTTATTGTCACTTTACTTTCAATCCCATCCACAGTCATTAATAAAAAGATATAAAAGAATTGGGTCTAACATAGATTATGGTGGTGTGCCACTGCTGACTTTAGCCCACTTTGATTGTGTACCATTTATGATGACTATTTGCTTTGTGCCATAACCAATTCATTACCCATGTGCATACATTTTCATTTTGTCCCTGCACCTGTAGATTCAGATCTAGGCTATTTTAAGGTACAGCATCAACTGCTTTGGCAAAATCTAGAAATATCACATCAGCCAAATGACCAACATCCAGATTTGCACTGACCTCATTAAAACCGAGCAGGTTATTTAGGCACAACCTGTTTTTCATGAATCTATGCTGGTTATCAGTAATTTACTGCTATGTCATTTTGCAATTCATCCCTTAGAGTACATTAAAATACTTTACATACCGAAGATGTCAGACTTACCGGACGGTAGAAACTGTTTCCACTTTTTTACCCTTCTTAAATATTGGTACGATATCAGCCAGGACTCCTGTGGCACTAACCCTGTATTTAGAGAGTCTAAGATGATAAGATATTATGGTCTATCAATTACAGAGCTCAATTCCCTTAACCTTTTAGTGACCAGCCTATTTTGAGCCTTAATGACAAAGGGGATTTTTTTTGGTCTTTTGATCGTCGTATTTTAAACGCCATAAATTTTTATGTTTTTCATTAAACCGAGCCGTGTGAAGGCTTGTTTTTCATGGGACAAGTTGTATTTTTTAATGGTACAATTTTAAGTTACATATAATTTATCGATTACCATATTGTGACTATAAGACGCACCCCGGTTTTAGAAAATACGAAAACAAAGAAAAAAGTTTGTTAAAAAAAGATTGTTCTGTTTCACCACATGCTGAGAGCCATAACTTTTCTATTTTTTCATCGATTGGGCAGTATGAGGGTTTATTTTTTGCGGGACGAGCTGTGGTTTTTATTGACATCATTTTTTGATACATACATACAATTTTTTGATCACTTTTTATTTAATTTTGTTTAGGGCTAAGGTGACCAAAAAACAACGCCATTCACCGTGCGAGTTATATAATGGTATATTGTAGTACGTGTGGTTTTGTTCAGACAGCACAAATTTCCTCAGGTGCTCGAAATAGGGTCCCAACCCAGTTATAGGTCAAAAGAATTGTATTTGGCTAGATTTCTTTCTTTTTCCATTTAGCAGTATATACCAGAGGCTACATGTGCAACGTTTCGGTCGCAAGACCTTCGTCGGGCACTGAGCCGTACTGGGGACTGGTTTGGCGATTTATGCTGGCGCTACTGTAATAGAATATGGCGGCTCACTGCTCTCTACTGGCGCCAGCGTGACAAAGCGCTCATAGCGTTAAACGGTCGTTGGCATCCTCCACATCATCACTGACCGAGATTGACCACAATAAAATCTTTTTTATTGCCACTGCGGTGAGTGCCTCGTATTTCCTATCGGTCTTCTAACAGCTTAGCAGAAGCAGATGGAAGGCAGACCTGGGGGCCTTCATTAGGCCCCCGGGCTGCCATGACAACCATCGGCGCGTTGCGTGGGGGCATTGGGCTGTAGGAGGGGCCGTTTCCCTCCTAACGGTTTAAGTGGTGTGGTCGCTATTGACCGCAGCATTTAAGTAGTTAAACGGCCAGGAACACCGTGATCGCAGTTCCTGGCAGTTAGAGCAGCGTGTCAGCTGTAAAACACAGCTGACACCTGCAGTGTATCGAGCGGGCATAACACGTCCGCCCGCTCCAAACGTCACCCTCTGCGTCTTATGGTCCGCAAAAGGCGGTAACTTTTTTGTTGGTTAAGGTAAAATAATGTCACCATTCTTTTTGGCGTCTTCAATTTGACACAATTTACTGTGTGGTATAAATAAAATAATACCTTTTATACTGCAGGTCGTTAGGCGATACCAAATTGATATTTTTTTTATAATTTACTACTTTTGCACAATAATTTCTCCATGCCCAATGTTCGATCGGGCGGAAGAATGAAATTGGAGGGACACTTTAAGTCCTTGAATGCTTCTGAAAGGGACAGTGGCTGCAGAGGGGCAGTATTTGTTTACAAATACTCATCCATGTGGACATATGGCAGCATGGTGGCCATGGGTTAGCACTGTTGCCTTGCAGGTCCCAGGTTCAAATCCGACCAAGGGCTATATTTGAGTTTTTATGTACTCCCTGTGGTTTCCGCTGGGTACTGCGGTACATCAGGAAATAAATGTGTATGTCTCCTCCCTATGGATTACACGTGTGTAAACAACCAATTCCTCTGCAGCTGCAGTCCCCAAAATACTAGCTCAGGATCTGCACATGGAACCATACACAGCACACATGAACCCGCACACTTTGGACTATATGTACACTCGAGTTTGGGTGGTAAAGTTTGTCCAAAAAATGGGAAGAAGCAGAGGTGCCAATGGCAGAAACCATTGGCAATAAAACACTGTCATAAACCTTAATAGGTCCGATGTTATGACTGTTGTTCTATCCCGGGTATCTTTTTTCTTTTTTTGTTATATTTGTTATGTTTTGATATTGAAATCTGCTAAGCTTAATGTCTATAAAAGAGTGTATATTTCTGTTCCATTATTGAATAACTTCATCACAAACACTATTTCTTGGCAGATGAAATTGAACAAGAGAAAAATGAGCGAAAGGATATTGAACATCACATGAAGAACTTAAAAAACGACATGCTGCGTCTGAATATGCTTCATAGCAAAAAGACAAGTTTTAAGGAACAATTACTGCAACATAACCAACTAATGGAGAGTGACTTTATGCGATCCCTTCGGGTGAGTACCAGTAGAAGTAAACTCCGGGGTTAAGATGCAAGAAAAAAGGCCTAAACTCTCTTCTTGTATTTTTTAGGAGGCAGAAAGAGAGTCAATAGAAATGCAAGAGAATCTAGGAAACGTGCAGGAAGAGAAGGAAAGACTTCTGAATAGCCTGGTTGAAACCGAGTGAGTGTGAATGGTGGTAATATATACGAACGTTTTATATATTATATATATATATATATATATATATATATATATTACACCCAGAATCTAGAAAAATAAATGTTGTTAGAAGTGTCTATTAATTCTGTAGAAATATGCGAAATATAATTGTAGAGGACAAAAAAAGAATGACTCGTTAAAGAGGCTCTATCACCAGTTTATTAATTGCCTCCTAACTAATATAATAGGTGGTTTGCAGCTGATAACTACAGTGTGATTTGTTTTAAAAAATGTTTATTGTTTGCAAAGTTATGAGCATTTTTCTAAATATGCTAATTTGGCTATACTTGCCAAATGGGAGATTTTCTTTTCACTCCGGGCGGTGTAACGTTTTCTGTATGACGCTGTCCAATCAGCATACAGCTCCTCCCTCTTCCCTGCCCGTAGTATACAGCTTCCATTCTCAACTGTGTTTTCCACTGTTGATATCTCCAGTTGTTTCACAGGTAGAACTGCGTCCTGGTTTCATATGAAAGATTAGAATCTCCTCTTTCATATGCCATCAGAGCCACTGTTATAGGTGGTCCACAGCCCGAGATATTGCTGTTTGAAGTGATCCCCCTTCCCTCTAGACGGTCTCTGATACTGTGTGTGAAGCAGCTTCATGCTGATTGGACAGTGTCAGACTGTGAGGAGGCTCCACCCCAGGAGAATCACTGGTGTGGACGCCCATTTGTCAAGTATAAGCTCATTTGCATATTTAGAAAAAAAGCTCATAACTTTTAAAATAATAAACGTTTTGGGACACAATTTTCACCAGCATTATCAGGGTGGCAGCGCCTATTAGATTAGCTAAGAGATTGGGCATTACTAAACTAGTGACAGATCCTCTTTAAACAGGTTTTTTTTCAGCTCACTGGGTTAGAAGTGCCAGAAGTCATTTATTCGAATAAAGCATTCAATATTAAAAAAAAAATAATACAAGGGGATTTACAGTTGTGTCTAAGCAAATCAAATCATGATAAAGCCCCATGCCCAGATGAAATTTATCCACATATATTAAAATAATTAAGCTTAGTAATGGATAGCCCATCATATCTCATTTTCTTAGACTTTTAACTTAGGCCCCATGCACACAACCGTTAAAAATCTCCGTAGGTTCGCAATTATGGACCCATTCAGTTCTATTGGCCACGGACATCTTTCCGTATCGCTACGGCTAGGTGTCCGTGCCATAGAACTGTGCCGGAAATTATGGAGCATGTCCTACTTTTCGTATTTTACGGGCCGTGCTCCCATGATTTGTTCATGTGATTTCTATTTGGCTTAATAACCCCCTTATTGTGACCCATAATTACTCATAGAAAACTCGCCATCACTATCTAAGATGCTAAATTCAGATAATCTGTCGGCTATGGCAGCATACGTCTTTTCCACTGAAAATATACCTCTTTATCATTCTGACATTCAAACGGCATTCAGCGACTTACAAAAAACATACAAACAATATGTGCGATCGTTCTGGGAAATTGTCTAAAAACATATAAACAACAAAAAATCATATATAGGGACTTGCGTATCAATATCACTCTTTATTCCTATTGAAGTGTTATTGACTTTATCGAAGGCTGGGAGGATCTCCTTACTGACAATTTGTTACGTATGTTAAACTATTTTCTTGAATTTTAAAAACGTGATTTCGCTAAGATTAGTTTACAACTTAAAGAAAAAAAATCGGTGATATACAAGTCTTCAATTCTTCATCTGACTTCAATAATTGCAAATCTAAGCTTCAAAAAAATATAGAGAACTTGCAGGGGGAAGTTAAGGACAGGAAACATCACAAGTAAATGCAAGACCGTAGAGATTTCGATACTGGACAAGCTCACACACGTAAAGCACATCGTGAGACGAGACATACCGACTTCTCTGAATCCGACATTTCGGGCGCAGACGAGTCTAGACAATCGAACGAACAGTTAAAGGTTTGGTACCAAACTAAAAATACATCTACGGTCTCCAAGACCCCTGCATTGTACATTCAACCCTAACGGTAATCTTAACGCCAGACCATGCCAACAAAACGAAATACATGGAGGGCTCTCCACTGCTTCCATATTATCATTGTCTTCTTTTGCCACATTACTTACCCCATCAACACACACTTCACGATACATCCAATTCCATAGGGATGACTTTGAACCAGAATGGCATATTTCAGAATGGAGTATTTCATGCCCCATAGGGACCCCTACAGTTCCTCCCAATGCCTTTTTAGGACCATCAACTCTACGATGGAGACAAAATCACAAATAACAGTAGTAGGAGACACACTGGCAGGTGACATCACAAAGAAAGAAATGCTAATTTTCAAACAATCTACCTTTCAACTAAGTGTCCATCAGGAACAACTATTGCGAAAAGGCTTGTCTTACACTCCTACACCTGTCTTTGATGAGTTTGTATGGACCAAAGATGTAAACTTGGTTGTGGTATTTGTGTAACGCATGCTTTCTGACAAAGGAAACTCACAAGAAAGTAGTGATATAAAGTCTGATGCCGGTTTTCAGTACGGGACAGTTGTCCAGCAGCGAGGCAGGGACTTCTAGCGTCATAGATAACGATGATGCTAGGAGCCCGGCTCCCTGCAGTGTGCTCAGTGCGGGAAATGCGGCCGACCTGCAGACCGTATATCACGGACTGAACACGCTCGTGTGAATCCGGCCTAACCGAAATACCAGAGTTGTGTACGATGGGAGTAGTACCTCCTTACGTCTGTGTGTGTGTGTGTGTGTGTGTGTGTGTTGTTGGGAAAAAGCGTGTTATGATTAATATATATGTTCTTGTGTATTTCATGTCGTTCATCAGACATCAAATCATGCTTTGGGAAAAGAAAATTCAATTGGCAAAGGAGATGCGTAATGCAGTGGACGCTGAAACTGGCCAAGGAGAGATCAGTGCAATGAAAGCGGAAATCCATCGCATGCAGGTGAATAGGAAGCCGGATTTCGCACATCTGTAAATGATAAAAAACAGCAACACATTTCTTTAAGAGCTCACACAGCTTGTTCCTATATCTCCCATAAACTTAAATGGAGAGTTAACCCACCTGTCTTCTGTGTATGAGGGACGCAGGACCCAATGGTCAGCCCATCACCAATGAAACTGTCACGACTATGGGGGCATGTAGACCCACTAGGCCGCTCCGCCGTAAGTCTCTAGCACAAGAGTACCTGAATGAAAGTTCTGTCAGACACGAGACGTAGCAGATGCTTTGGCACAGATGACACTAAGCGTGGCAGATGACACTTGGCGTGGCAGATGGCACTTACCTCGACCCAACACTAGACTTCGCTCAGGAACAAACACAGTTACTGGATTACTGGATACAGGAAAACTGGGAATAGGATACAACTAAGGGACCATTTGCTAAACTAACATGGGTAGACAACAACAACGCTCAGGCACAGGAAGGAGGGCAAGACGGATTTAAATAGGACAGGGTGCACAGGGATATTCTAAGGAAGATTCAAGTGGCAAGCGCACTGGCCCTTTAAGGGGACACCAGGGCGCACGCGCGCACATCCTATGGGAGCGAGCAGCGCACGGGAGCAGTACATGCCGGTGTCCTCAGGGAGGAGGATGCCGGCGTACAGGTAAACTATGCTGGCAGCCGTTGGGGGAAGCCGGATAATGGCGAACGGCGGCCGCCAGTGTTACAGAAACATTATGGTGTATACTATCTATGTCATAAATGTGTATTGTGGGATTTATTTTGTGGTATGAAGAACTTCAAAATTTGACAAGTAGCCCGCAGAAAACGATATAATAATTTGAGCATAATATGAAGTATGTGTATATAATGGTTTAGATTTTTTTTTGTAATTACATTTAACTTCTATTTAGATTCTATATTGGTAAATTGCAGCAATGTCAAATGGGGACACGGGGGGGCAAATAGGACTATAGAAAGTAAATATAGAAGGCAAATACTATGAATTATTACTCTACTTAAATTTATGTTTGTGCCTTTAGGTTCGATATGCACAGTTGATGAAACAGCAAGAGAAAATGATCCGTGATATGGAAGCCGTTGTTTCTAGAAGAGAAACCATCACCATGCGGGGTATGAATCAAACTGAGAAGGACAAAAAGCACCTAACTGCAAATGATTTTCATGGGAAACTACAAGAGTTACGGAAAAAAATTAAGGAAATTGTAATGGTAAGACAGTAGCTTTTAAGGGTTAATCTAAAATACTGTGAAACCCCTAATATGCATAATACTGCAAGCCTATTCTCCGTTCTATGTGGCTGGTAATATTATGGGGGCAAAGTGCCTGGATCATATGGGGGCATTTTGACTGGGTTATTGACCTGTTAGGATAAAAAAACCTCATTGCTTTCCCTCATACAATGCAAGGCTGACGGAACAGCCACCCGTAGTGATGACAGCCAGCTAGCAATACATAAAAAGGATGTGTCTGAAAGCAATTGGCTGGCTATAAGACATTCTTAAAAAGGGATGGACAGGTTTAATTTTTAAAATACTTCCAAATACTTTCGTGCCTGCATCTCTGCCAAGTATCAGTCTTAAAAGGGCACTCTGGATGCCACTGTTAAGGGAGCATTGTGGCTGCCACTGCTATGTGAACACTGTGGCTTACACTCTTGAGTGAGTGTGTGTGTGTGTGTGTGTGTGTGTGTGTGTGTGTGTGTGTGTATATATGTATACATGTATGTATATATATATATATAGTTCCGGTTTCCCGAGTGGGAGGGACCTAGTAAAATCTCACGTGTAATAGAGCCCCAATATCTTATTTGATGCACATGCAGTAACATCAGTGGAGCTATGCTTTAATTTTGTGTGCAGGCTATTTGGTTTGTGTCTACCTCATTGAGGTGGGCACTCTGTGCACCACCTTTCTGGATATATTGGTTAACCACGTAAATATGGTAACCGAGTGAGTCTAGTGCTTAGATTAGCTTACTGAATGGATACAGTACCAGATCCAAGCTTACTGCAAAGCTGTGGTACAAGAATCAAGCCTAGAGGATAAATAAAGTAATGGTCGAGAGGATAAATAAAGTAATGGTCGAAAGGTTTGGGAGAGGAGGGGGAAGATTTTATACATATCACCAGGCAGATTCTAATGAGGGCAAACTTTCACAGGTTTCCTTTCCCAAGAGACGTTTGCCCTTCTTATAATCTGCCCATATATGGACAGTGACACCAAGGGCTCCCCCAGTGGTGGAATTCCCGGCCAGATCGTCATCAACACTCTGGTCGGGGAATTCGCTGCATGAGGAGCCCCTGACGTCACTGTCCTTATATGTACAGTGACATCAGGGGCTCCCTCTATGAGCGGAATCCCCGGCCTGAGTGTCGGCAACGCTCTGACTGGGGATTCCCACAAAAGGAGGGGTGAATGGCAGAGCAGGAAGCAGGTAGTTTTCTTTTTCCATCGCTCATGAGAGCACCCATGCGAGGAGACCGCCCATCCCAGGACATGAAACCTAAGGAGATAAATAGGTTCACACCCACTCCACACCTCAGTTTCAGGTTTCCTGTCCTCCGGATAGTTTGTCCTGGGGAGCATCTGCTCCCATTGGAGATATGTATCTAATTTTTTTATTTTTTATTCACAACCGGGGCGGAGGACTGGAAGCTGGAATGAATTTGCCTTCCTTTCCTGGTATAGTATAAGTCGTTGTAAAACGCAGCCTATTTACCTAGTCTGTTTCCCTGTGTGCTGTCGGTTCAGGTCTGCTTAGGCTAGGTCGGGCAGCATGCTTGTCCGGCGACTCTTCCCTTCTTGGAAAGAGAGGTGGCTAACACGCTGTGGGTAGGATTCTCAGTGTGGGCAGGACAATGTCTGGGATGTGTCTCAGGCACTTCCGGAGGCGTCTGACGTCACTTCCGGTTTATCGGACGTCCCTTCCGGTGGAGTCTGCCATGCCGGTAACAGGTGGGAGGAATCACCGCACTGCTGGGCACTATATAAATAGGCTGCAGGGAGGCTGCCGGCTCCTGCAGGTCCTCTGCAAAAACTAGGGTTTCAGCCTATAATTAGTGTGAGCTGTAAAACCAGAGACATGAAGAAGTGCTGATCCATCAGAAGCCCTCAGGCCTCAGAGTTTGGTATTTGTCCTGAGGAATGATGGGATCCACTGAACATTTGGTAAGATGCCTTTTCCATTATCTTAAAGTGTAGTTTGACAAACTTCTGACATGTCATAGAGACCAATCGCTAGAACGAAGCAGATGAAGCCCTCGTGTTTGCGCTCAGCCGCTTCGTGTCTGTTTGGCTTTTTCCGGAAAGCCGATGTATCGGAGTACAGGCTCAAAGACTTTCTATGGAGTCTGTACACAGATACATTTATTTCCGGAAATAGCCTAACAGAAACGAAGCGGCTGGGCGCTCACACGAGTGCTTCAACTGCTTCGTTCTAGCGATTGGTGTGGGTCTCAGTGCTTGGACCCCCACCAATCCAAACTTCTGACATTTTTCAAATCTCACGTGTTTCAATTTATGTGGTAATAACTTCGGAATGCTTTTACCTATCCAAGCGATTGAGATTCTTTTCTCGTGACACATTCGACTTTATGTTACTGGCAAAATTTTCTTGATACATACATTCAGTATTGAATTGTGAAAAACACCAAAATTTTGCAAAAAATTGCAAAAATTTGAATTTTTCTAAATTTAAATGTATCTGCTTGTAAGACAGGCAGTTATACCACAAAAAAATGATACTAATTAACATCCCCCATATGTCTACTTTAGATTGGCATTGTTTTTTGAACATCCTTTTATTTTTCTAGGACGTTACAAAGCAAGCGTAATCTCGTTGTAACCATTTACAGCGTGATTTCGCGGGATTACGCTTGCTCTGCTGTAACTACTACAGAAACATTAACGGAGTGCAGGGATTGTGACTAGACATCCGGTGGAATATCTATTCACTGTCTAAATACTTCAGTATCGTTAATGTGTCAGTATAAGACAGCACATAGTGATCTAAAAGGATCCCTATGCGCTGAGGAAATGAATGGAGAGAAGTGTATGACGCTGATTGGTCAGCGTCATACAATCCTCTGTACAACGCCAACTTGGTCAATAGTAAAACACAGTAGTATACCTACATGAAGAACACCACAAAAGATATCCCCTGGATACATTTATTTTAGTCACAAATCTGACTTATTACATAATAGTTTGTGGGGAATAAAGCATGGTAATAACGGTGAACCCGCTGAATAATAACAAGACCTAACGTTCGGCGTCTGACACACCAAAATAATTTAAAACAAAAGTTTCTTTATTAAATACATCTAAAAAGTAACATAAATTAAAAACAGAGATGAATTCCACAGTGCAGAAAGACAACCAGGTCACCGTCACTGGCGTCACCCCGATGCGCGTTTCGGCCCGGAAGCCTTCGTCTGGGGGTGCTTCCGGGGGTGCAGAGAAAGGCTTCCGGGCCGAAACGCGCGTCGGGGTGACGCCAGTGACGGTGACCTGTTCAAATGGGTATGAGCTCCGTTTCCAGCATAGTTTAACCTTCAGCATTACGAGTCTTTTATTTAGATTAACCCAATGGGTAGTGGCTGTTTGCACCTGTGGCTGACAACACAGCCACAGCTCTGATTTTGCTTTGTGCTCTTTATTTATGGGGTCAAGCTGAGCCGTATATTTTGTGTGCATAGTATGATTACTGTTTTCTTTGTCTGGCTTTTGTCAGGGGCACTTACACTGTGATCTGGTTGTCTTTCTGCACTGTGGAATTCATCTCTGTTTTTAATTTATGTTACTTTTTAGATGTATTTAATAAAGAAACTTTTGTTTTAAATTATTTTGGTGTGTCAGACTCCGAACGTTAGGTCTTGCAATAGTAAAACACGCCCAGTTGTCCATTGAGAAAGTAATTAGCATAAAGCTAAAATCGCTAATAACGTGGTGAAAATAGATCGTTTTTTTAAATAAAAAGCACTGCTGTCACCTACATTATAGCGCTGATCTCCTTATATAGGAGATAGGCCACTTATAATGTGGTGACAGAGCCTCTTTAAGTTGAACATTGAGACAAATAAAAGTAAAATAATAGTCTAATTTATATTGCGTAGAATACAGATGAATGTAAAAACACCATCTCTGACCTTGAAGACACTCAGAAGACACTCAGTTCAGCCATTTCAGAAAAAAAGCACAGCATCTCCAGCCTGAAATTAGACACCAGCTCCATGGTAAATGAAATTGAGCAACTACAAGAAAGGAAATATCAGGTATTTGTGAGGTTTTGCTCATATTTTTAAAAGGTGGTCTCCCGACTCTCCCCCCCCCCTACGGAGAAGGGTTTGGGCAGTTGAATTTTTGACATGACACTTGTTCTCAGGGGATATGTCACCGCCATAGGTGTCTAACAGCAGCTTACTCCCCTCTCCCCATTCAGACTATATGCACGTTTGGCCAAGCCGAGCATGTGTATGGGGGGATTGGGAGTAAAAGCGGTCAGCCAAACGACCGTTTGGTCGCCATTTAACCAGAGCCGGTTTTAGACAATGTGTGGCCCTGGGCAAGGTTAAAAATGGGGACCCAAATGCTGAATTACTGTAGCGCAAGCCCCAAAGCATATATCCGTCCTCCCACACCAAAAAATTATCTATATACATATACAGTTCTCAAATCATACTACTAAACAGGATTACATATTACATGCATTCTGTTACTGAACACATTATAAGACCAATAAGAGTACAATATGAGGTCCAAATAATACCTCCACACCATAACCACCTAGTGACTGCATAATACCCCCATACTGTTACAGAATAATACCGCCACACCATAACCACAGTGACTGAATAATACCCCCATACTGTTACTGAATAATACCCCCATACTGTTACTGAATAATACTGCCACACCATAACCACATAGTGACTGAATAATACCCCCATACAATTACTGAATAATACCTCCATACAGTTACTGAATAATGCCTCCACACCATAACCACCTAGTGACTGAATAAAACTCCCATACAATTACTGAATAATACCACCATACAGTTACTGAATAATACTGCCACACCATAACCACATAGTGACTGAATAATACCCCCATACAATTACTGAATAATACCACCACACCATAACCACATAGTGACTGAATAATACCCCCATACTGTTACTGAATAATACTGCCACACCATAACCACATAGTGACTGAATAATACCCCCATACAATTACTGAATAATACCACCACACCATAACCACAGTGACTGAATAATACCCCCATGCTGTTACTGAATACAAACCACTATACAAAGACCAATATTGCCATCATATAGTGACCATATAGTGGTAGATGGCAGTTATATACGGAAGCTCTGCAGACCATATAATATTACCACCATATAGTGACCCTATAGTTGTATATGGCAGCTATACACAGGCGCAGACTATATAAATGATTAAAGCACATTTATATCCAGTGACTCACAGGTGATGTCTTCTCTGATTAGTCGTTCACATTCCCCTTTTTTTCCTCCATCCGGCCCAGACCACTGTAACGGCTTATTCCAGCCACGACTCATCTCTGCATAATTTGACACACAGACGTGTTGATTTCTCGCTTTTCCAGCACCCTCCCCACCTATACCCCATCCTCTAAGCAAACTCATAATCCATAGTGCCCCAAATGGTAATAATGATTCCTCAGCGCTCGACACAATAAAAGTGTCCCCTCCGTAACCGTGCCACTTTGTGCCCCCACACAGTAATAATGCCCCCTTTGTGCCCCCGGTAGAAAGCGCCACAGCATCCCCTGTAGATAGCGCCACACACACAGCCCCCTGTAAATAGCGCGCCACACACAACCCCTGTAGATAGCACCACAGCATCCCCTGTA
The DNA here is from genome assembly GCF_050947455.1 of Rhinoderma darwinii. Taxonomy (NCBI): domain Eukaryota; kingdom Metazoa; phylum Chordata; class Amphibia; order Anura; family Rhinodermatidae; genus Rhinoderma; species Rhinoderma darwinii. The sequence continues at coordinate 48,194,167 of NC_134699.1, forward strand.
AATAGCGCCACACACACAGCCCCCTGTAAATAGCGCCACACACACGGCCCCCTTGTAGACCACACAACACACATCCACCTCCTTATAGATAGTGCCACTCAGCCCCTTCCTTATAGTGCCACACCCCTTTGTAGATTGTGCCACACAGCCCCCCCCCCCTTGTAGATAGTGCAACAGAGCCCTCCACCCCTACACAGCCCCCTCCTTGTAGATAGTGCCACACCCCCTTGTAGATTGTGCCACACAGCCTCCCCCCCAGTAGATAGCCCTCCCCCCCAAAAAATTGTACTTACCTAGCCCCGTTTCTGCGACAGACTGAGCGCTCCACCTTCTCCAGACAGGACCTTTTGCGTAGGCCAGCGCGATGCAGTGACGTCATCACGCCGGCCTGCATAGGGACTCCGTCCCAGCGTCTTGTAGGCTGCAGACCTAACGTGGCTATTCAATAGTATCTGAGGACGCAGATACAAGTGAATGTCGCAGTCACTAACACCGGGCCCCCCATCTCTTCGCTAACGACGAAACCGAGGGGATCCGTGCCGCCAGGCCCATAAATGTGATGTGGCTGGGTGGCGCGGGCCCCGTAGCAGCCGCTATGGCTGCTAGAGTGTGCAGGGGGCCCTGAGAGAATGGGGGCCCTGGGCAATTGCCCTGTTTGCCCTCCCCTAACGCCGGCCCTGCTTCCAAATAAGGTGTATAACCAGCCTTAGAGTGTATTTCAATTATGCATTCTCTCACTAACACTGAAACTTTTTCTCTCCTTTTTCGATCAAATTAGAACCTGTCACAGATTGTGGCCTTTCAGACTCGCATGAAGCATTTGCAAGCTGTGAAAGAAGGCAAATATATACCAGTTTTCAGCAGCCCAAAAACATTGGAAACAGAGCAACAAAAACAGGAAACCCGCATTCACACAGTCAGCACAATCATTCACCAGGTCCAGCAGGAGTATCCACAGTATCAGAGTGTTCTACATAACATAAGTCTTACACTGGAGGGCAGGCTTGGAACACAAGAAAGTGCTACAGAAAGAGCACCATGAATATTAACTCTGTACATTATGTTAAGAAAGTGATGTTTCAATAATGTATCCTATATATTCTGGCCATAAATAAAGTATACGTTAAAATACAAAACCTAGTGCCGTCCATTATAGATTACATATCTTTGGTTCTTTATAACAAAGTCCTAATTGTAAAAAACATTGAGGTCTACAGAAGTCTATTAGGTTTAATCCCTTAAAACAACCCTGCAGTCAAAAACAACATTTTTTTTTAGCATAAAACTGCAAAATTATAGTTCGCATACCTGATGGCCTATAAGAAAGGTACAATGCACACCAAAAAGTCTCCACATGCGGCAAGCCGCCATACATTAAGAGCCATTACGCAGGACCCAGGATATTACAGTGCCTGATGAAGGTCAGAGATGACCGAAACGTCGCACTTAAACTGGCATAATTACGAATATTAAAAATCCATCTTTGGATAACTACTTTTTGGTATGCATTTTTACTTTTGTTATACTACACGGGTTGGGCCCCTACGCATGCACCCATACGAAACCTAGTGCGGCCTGAACACCTTCAACTCCATACCTGGTGGCCTTCTCCTGCTTGGTCCAGGCTCGGTTCTCGCGTTCTGATCCCCGTTGTCCGGTATCAAAGATGGCCACCGCTGTCTCTGACTGTCTGAGAGACGCCTCCACCACCACCTCTGCCTTCAGATGGACACAGCGCCAACATTTTTCATCAACGTGGTTGTAGGAGGCTCAGTTTTATGCGGGAGAAATTGTATTTTTTGTGGGTGCTGTTGGGGAGTATATATAAATTACTGTATAATTTATAGAATTGTTTTTTCGAAGTGAATATAGAAAAAAAGCTATTTTGGCATTTGTCTTTTTGTTTTTTCACAGTTTCACATTGCATAACCTAGTAAATGAATTCCGCAGGTTATTATGGTCGTGCAGCTACCTACAATGCGTAGGTTTTTCGTTTTTATGCAGGGTATTCACAATAAAATGTATTTTACACTAAATAATTACTTTTTTATTTACTTATATTTGCAGCATTTAATTGTTTTTATTTTAAAAAAAAATTGGAATCCCATAAAAGGGATTACTATTTTACAACTCTTTTTTTTATTCTTATGTATTAGTACACTCCTGCTTCTGCTTAGAGAATGAAATCTCACAGTACCGCTCATAAACCTTTTTTACAGCGACGCCAAAAGACGTTGCTGTAGACTCGGGACCTGCACCGCACACCATCAAAAGACATAGAGTGGTCATTAAAGGGTTAAGTAAATCTGTCATGTATTTAACTTTATTAATTAGATTTGAGTATACAGATGATAAATAATGTTGACATCACCATGCCAAACTCATTTTTGCATGAGGAGTTGTAGTTTTTATTGGCACCATGTAAAGTACCATATAATGGGTGAATTGGAAAAAAAAATGATTCCTCTATGCTTTTTTTTACTGTATGTATATACTTTAACATCTAATTTTACCTTAAGATAAGGTAAATATATATACAGCCCCAGAACCAAGCTCAGTACATATATATATATACAGCCCCAGAACCAAGCTCAGTACATAAATATAAAGCCAGAGAACCCAGCTCAATACATAAATATACAGCACCAGAACCAAGCTCAGTACATATATACGTACAGCCCCAGAATCAAGCTCAGTACATATATACAACACCAAAACCAAGCTCAGTACATATATACAGCACCAGAACAAAGCTCAGTACATATATTCAGCACCAGCACAAATACAGCTCAGTTGAGAGATCATTTGCAAATTCAGTTTAAAGAGGCTCTGTTACCACATTATAAGTGCCCTATCTCCTACATAATCTGATCGGCGCTGAAATGTAGATAACAGCAGTGGTTTTTATTTGGGAAAAAAGTTAATTTTTGAGAAAGTTATGAGCAATTTTACATTTATGCTAATTAGTTTCTTAATGGCCAACTGGGCATGTTTTTGCTTTTTACCAACTGGGCGTTGTACAGAGAAGTGTATGACGCTGACCAATCAGTAAAAGCGTGGTTGAACAGCAGCACACGTTTCCCAAATGTCAATCAATATGTTCTTTTATTGGTCAAACATCCAGTAAAAAATGGCAACGTTTCGACCAGTGACAAGTGGAGGGTCTTTCTCAAGCCTGTCAGTGTCATACACGTCTCTCCATTCATGCCCAGCTTCTTTCACTGCACAATCACGCTGTAACAATGGGCTGGAACAATGAGAAGTGTATGAAACTGATTGGTCAGTGTCATACACTTCTCTGTTCAACGCCCAGTTGGTCATTAAGAAACAAATTATCATAAATCTAAAATTGCTCATAACTTGCTCAAAAATTATCGTTTTTCAAAATAAAAACCACTGCTGTTATCTACATTTACAGCGCCGATCAGATTATGTAGGAGATAGGGCACTTATAATCTGATGACAGAGCCTCTTTAACCCCTGCCATATAAGTTTGTATGACAAAACGACAGCTCCCAGTATAGCATGAACAATGGTTAGGATATGCTGGGGGTTGTTGTTTCCAAAAAAGAATGCTACCATCCGTCATCTCGCTGCAGATCATACAGTTACTACAGTACTGATCAGTCACAGGGAGAATAAATATTTACAATGAGTGACTCACAGGTGACGCCTCAGATTCTTTTTCTCTTTTATTTTCCAACCGGTCGAGACCTCTCTGATTATTTCTCCCGGCCACAGCCCATTTCTGCAGAGTTTGCCGCTCAGATGTCTTCGGCTGCTCACTTTTCCAACATTTCTGCACCTATAAAACGAAGATAAAATTCTCATGGTGCCCCACACTATGCCCCTGAATATAACAGTATCACACACTGTGCCCCTGAATATAATGGCAGCATGCTCTGTCCCCATGAAGTAAGTTGTGTCAAACACTGTAAAGTAAAACACCACACACTAACAATGTCCCCTGTAGATAGCGCCCGCCACAATGCCCCCTGTAGTTAGCGCCAGTCACAATGCCCCCTGTAGATAGCGCCAGTCACAATGCCCTCTGTAGATAGTTAATGTCAGTCACAATGCCCCCTGTAGATATTGCCCAGTTTAGATAATGTCCCCTGTAAATATTGCCCCCAACGTTGCCCACAGAAAAAAACCAAAAACATTCTCACCTGTCCCTGGTCAGACACCTGGCAGCGTCATCTGGGGTAACGTCGCAGTCGGCATGACGACATCATTGCGCCATTGTTAAAGCCCCGAATGGCGAGGCAGTCACATTGCCCCCTGTAGATGCCAGTCACAATGCCCCATGTAGATACCAGTCACAATGCCCCCTGTAGATATTGGCCAGTTTAGATAATGTCCCCTGTAAATATTGCCCCCAACGCTGCCCACAAAAAAACATCCTCACCTGTCCCCTACACCGCATTCCAAATTATTATGCAAATGTTATTTTTCGCTGATTTTCCTAAATAGTTGATGCAAATGACAGTCAGTATAATCTTCAAGCCATCAACCGTTGGAGTATAATGCGAAATTTTATTGAACAAATCTCCTAATGATAACAGATTTTTTTTTTAGAAGTAAAAAACTCAAAATGCACTGTTTCAAATTATTATGCACAACAGAGATCAAAACATTTTAACCCCTTTAGGACACAGCCTGTTTTGGCCTTCAGGACACAGCCGATTTTTTCAAATCTGACATGACACTTTATGTGGTAATAACTCCGGAACGCTTTTACCTATCCAAGCGATTCTGAGATTGTTTTCTCGTGACATATTGTACTTTATGTTAGTGCAAAAATTTGGTCGATAAATTCAATATTTATTTGTGAAAAACGTCAAAATTTAGCAAAAATTTTGCTTGTGAAACAGATAGTAATACCACACAAAATAGTTACTAGTTAACATCCCCCATATGTCTACTTTATGTTTGCATCATTTTTTTCCACGTACTTTTATTTTTTTAGGATGTTACGAGGCTTAGAACTTTAGCAGCAATTTCTCATATTTTCAATAAAATTTCAAAAGGCTATTTTTTCAGGGACCAGTTCAGTTCTGAAGTGGCTTTGAGGGCCTTATATATTAGAAAGTCCCCATAAATCACCCCATTTTGAAAACTGCACCCCTCAAGGTATTCAAAACCACATTCAGAAAGTATTTTAACTCTTTAGGCGTTTCACAGGAATTAAGGGAAATTAGAGGTGAAATTTACAATCTGTAACACAGAAGGTTTTACCAGGGAAACGCAACTCAATATTTATTGCCCAGATTCTGCAGATTTTAGAAATATCCAACATGTGGCCCTAGTGTCCTAATGGACTGAAACACAGGCCTCAGAAGCAAAGGAGCACCTAGAGGATTTTGGGGCCTCCTTTTTTTAGGAATATATTTTAGGCACCATGTCTGGTTTGAGGAGGTCTTGTGGTACCTAAACAGTCGAAACCCCCAAAAAGTGACCCCATTTTGGAAACTACACCCCTCAAGGCATTTTTCTAGGGGTATAGTTAGCATTTTGACCCCACAGTTTTTTTTCAGAATTTAGTGGAATTAGTCTATGAAGAAGAAAATCACCTATTTTTCTGTGGAAACATAGAATTTTTTTCATTTTTACAAGGAATAAAGGAGAAAAAGCCGCCCAACATTTGTAAAGCAATTTCTCCCGATTACGGCAATACCCCATATGTGGTCGTAAACTGATGTTTGGACCCACAGCAAGGCTCAGAAGGGAGGGAGCGCCTTTTGGAGCGCAGATTTTGCTGGATTGGTTTTCAGTGCCATGTCGGGTTTGCAATGCCCTGGACCTAAACAGTGGAAACCCCCCAAAAGTCACCCTATTTTGGAATCTACACCCCTCAAGGAATTTTTCTAGGGATAGAGCATTTTGGCCCCTCAGGATCTTTTTTAGAGCTAAGGTGACCAAAAAACAGCAATTTTGGCGCTTTAAATTCTTTATTCTTTAAATTCTTTATTTATTACAGCGTTCACCGTGCGCAATAAATTACGTTTTAATTTATTCTGCGGGTCGGTATGATTACGCCGATACCATATGTGTATAGTTTTTTTTACGTTTTGCAGCGTTTGCACAATAAAATTACGTTTCTATAAAATAATTTATTTTCTGGGACACGCTATTCTGAGCTGTAACTTTTTTATTTTTTTGTCAAAAAAGCTGTGGGAGGTCTTGTTTTTTGCGGGACGGGTTGTAGTTTTTATTGGTACCATTTTTGGGGTAAATGCGACTTTTTGATCACTTTTTATTCTATATCTTGGGAGGGGTGGTGACCAAAAAATAGCGATGCTGACAGTTTTCCGTTTATTTTGTTTGCTGCGTTCACCGTGCGGAAAAATTAACATTATAGTTTCATAGTTTGGGCCGTTACGAACGCGGCGATACCAAAAATGTTTACTTTTTTTTAAAGTTTTCATTTTTTCCCTATAATAAAAGACTTATTGTAGGAAAACAAAACCTTTTATTTTTACACTTTTATAAAACATTTTTATTAACTTTTTACACTTTATATTTTTGTTTATTAACTTTTTACACTTTATTTTTTTGACCTGCAGCTCTGATCGCTGCTAGAATACATTACACTACCTAGGTAGTGTAACGTATTCCAACTGTCAGTGTGACGTCACAGTCACTCTGACAGTTGGTCTACGAGGATCAGCATAGGCTGACATACATGGCAGACCTGGGGGCCGTTGTCTGGCCCCCGGGTGCCATCACAAGCATCAGAAGCCCCCACGATTGCATGGGGGCTGCTGATGCGCTACAAACCCGCTACATGCGGAGATCGCAATCGAGCCCCGCATGTAACGGGTTAATTGCCGAAATCAGAGGCGATGAGCCGCTGATCTGCAACACTGGAGAGTGTCAGCTGTCGGGGACAGCTGATCTCCAAGTTCCCGATGCACACTGTCGCCGACAGTGTGCATCGGGAACGGCACAGTGACTTTCTGTCACTCTGACAGGAAGCCTATCAGGACCAGCCGAAGGTTGGTCCCGATGGGCTTCCGTCCATGGCAGACCCGGAAGCCATTGTTTGGCTTCCGTTTGCCATACTATCGGCAGACCCCGCGATTTCGGACGGGGGTCTGCCGATATGCTAGAAACCCCTAAAATTCGGCGATTGCACCCGATCGCCGAATTTAAGGGGTTAATTCGCCTAAATCAGCGGCAAAGGACCGCTGGCCGGCAAGAGGGGAGTGTCAGCTGTCGGCGACAGCTGACCTCCCGGTTCCCTGTGTACACTGTCGCCGACAGTGTGCACCGGGAAAAACTCAGTAACTATACGTCCTCATGCGGGAAGTAACCTCCCGCAACGACGGACAGTTACGTCCTGGTGCGGGTAGGGGTTAAAGGTTGTAAAGAGAACTAAAAACGGTAATTTGTTGAATTTGCAGCATCAGGTCGTCATATTTACAGAAATCAAAAGCTATTTCAATAAAAAAAAACTTGGCATGCCAAGTTACATGTTTACATATGACCCCTTCTCAATTCTTGCATCCATTGAATTTGTGAGTATTTGGACAGTTTCTGCTTGAATATCTTTGCAGGATGTCAGAATAGCCTCCCAGAGCTTCTGTTTTGATGTGAACTGCCTCCCACCCTCATAGATATTTTGCTTGAGGATGCTCCAAAGGTTCTCAATAGGGTTGAGGTCAGGGGAAAATGGGGGCCACACCATGAGTTTCTCTCCTTTTATGCCCATAGCAGCCAATGACACAGAGGTATTCTTTGCAGCATGAGATGGTGCATGGTCGTGCATGAAGATAATTTTGCTACGGAAGGCACGGTTCTTTTTGTACCACGGAAGAAAGTGGTCAGTCATAAACTCGACGTACTTTGCAGAGGTCATTTTCACACCGTCAGGGACCCTAAAGGGGCCTACCAGCTCTCTCCCCATGATTCCAGCCCAAACCATGACTCCGCCACCTCCTTGCTGACATCGCAGCCTTGTTGGGACATGGTGGCCATTCACCAACCATCCATCTGGACCATCCAGGGTTACACGGCACTCATCAGTAAACAACACGGTTTGAAAATTAGTCTTCATGTATTTCTGAGCCCACTGCAACCGTTTCTGCTTGTGAGCATTGTTTAGGGGTGGCCGAATAATATCTTTATGCACACTTGCAAACCTCTGGAGGATCCTACACCTTGAGGTTCGCGGGACTCAAGAGGCACCATCGGCTTCAAATACCGGTTTGCTGTTTTGCAATGGCATTTTAGCAGCTGCTCTCCTAATCCTATTAATTTGTCTGGCAGAAACCTTCCTCATTATGCCTTTATCTGAACGAACCCGTCTGTGCTCTGAATCAGCCACAAATCTTTTCACAGTACGATGATCACGCCTAAGTTTTCCTGAAATATCCAATATTTTCATACCTTGTCCAAGGTATTGCACTATTTCACGCTTTTCGGCGGCAGAGAGATCCTTTTTCTTTCCCATATTGCTTGAAACCTGTGGCCTGCTTAATAATGTGGAACGTCCTTCTTAAGTAGTTTTCCTTTGATTGGGCACACCTGGCAAACTAATTATCACAGGTGTCTGAGATTGATTACAATGATCCAAAGAGCCCTAAGACACAATACCATCCATGAGTTTCATTTAAAAACTAATAATGACATGTTTATGACACTTAAATCCAATGTGCATAATAATTTGAAACACGGTGTACTTAGCGGCAATCACAATGCCCCCGGTAGATAGCGCCAGTCACACTGCCCCTGGTAGATAGCGCCAGTCACACTGCCCCTGGTAGATAGCGCCAGTCACAACGCACCCGGTAGATATTGCCCAGTTTAGATAACGTCCCCTGTAAATATTGCCCCCAACGCTGCCCACAAAAAAAAAAGTTCTTACCTGTCCCCTAGTTAGCGCCAGTTACAATGCCCCCTGTAGATAGCACCAGTCACAATGCCCCCTGTAGATAGCGCCAGTCACAATGCCCCCTGTAGATAGCGCCAGTCACAATGCCCCCTGTAGATAGCGCCAGTCACAATGCCCCCTGTAGATAGCGCCAGTCACAATGCCCCCTGTAGATAGCGCCAGTCACAATGCCCCCTGTAGATAGCACCAGTCACAATGCACAATGACACCTGGCAGCGTCATCTGGGGTAACGGCACAGTTGGCATGACAACGTCATCGCGCCGATTGCGTCATTGTTAAAACTCTAGGGAGGCTGGAGCGGACATCAGAGGAGGGAGGTGGTGAGTATGAACAGCTTTTTTACGCAGCGTATCCGTACCGTGGGAACCCGGCCTAATAGCTTGGGAAACCTAGATAGAATATTGGCCCGTGCTGGTCATTTAGGAAGAGAAGTATCAGCGCACACCCCAGCAGAAACAGTGAACAAGTAAAGAGGTGAGCGTCAGTGGATCATATAAGAATCTCAACTTCAGGGGGGTGTTTGCAGTAAATAACTCCGGTCCAGGGTAAATAGCAAATCCAAAAAAAGAGAAGGAAACCGCAGCACTCCAGTAGAAAAGTGTTTTCTTTTATTCACCAAAACATCACCTGCAACGTTTCAACCCTCACAGGGTTTTTGTCAAGCATAAAATCCATACATCAGGTGCAGACCTTTTATAATCAACGTTCGATGACATCACATCCTGTATTTTAATTAGTTTACAGAGAAATAATATATTAATTAAAAAAATACATACATATTCAAGTAGTGTACGTGACAAACATGTCGATACAAAATGACAGTGAATCTCCATGGACATTCATAAAAAGCGTTGTATATCAAAAAAAGATACCTAGGCGTCAGAATTTACCTACTGCACATGCTCACAGTCCGCTGGTAACCAAAACCCGTGTCCCTGGTTACCCACTAACCACATCGTATAATAGGGTGGCGCACATCCCCACTCCTTTTCATCTCATTGGTCTAGGTTTACCCTCCATTAGTGCACGTCAGGTTGCCACAAGCAACCTGCAGACGCCAGATCTCAGCTTCATGAGCTCTGTCCCTATAGAGGTCAAAGAGGGCAACCCCCTGTGGTGCAGTCACGAGGGAGATCCTGTAAATACACATATATAATATCGCTGCAATCGTAACGAAGTTAACATTAATTAAACAGTCGAGTGAACGGCGTACAAGAAAATGCAGGAAGAAACAGCAAAATTTATATTTTTTCCTTTACCCCCCAAAAATAAAAAAGTTATTCAATAAGTTTCATGTACCCCAAAAAAGTACCTAAACCCTGTTTTAGCTTTTTGTGTTCACGCTGCCTTCCGGCGCCTTACTGATTACATGGTCGCTGAGCTACGCTGTTTCAGTAACTCCCATAGAACTGAACGGTAGTTACGGAAACAGCATAGCTCGCATGCTACGCTGCTTCTGTAATTGCCATTCACTACTATGGGAGTTATGCTGTTTTTGTACTCCTGAGCATTAAATCTGGAAACGGATGGGAGTCAGCGTGAGCACAAAAAGCCAGAACGGGGTTTAGGGACCTCGTTCTAGAGATAGGTGCAGGTCCCAGAGGTGGGACCCACATCTATCTGACATTTATGACATATCCTGTGGAAAAGTCATAAATGTCTCTCATGGGAAAACCCCTTTAAGGTTACATTCACACAAGCATGACAGACGCGTGTAAAATCTGTCCGTTGCGTTTTGCATCAGTGTGGCATGTGTTTTTCAAGCACTCGCAAGCACTTTTTTTTCCAATGTAATTTATACGTAAAACACGAACAGCGCACAGATGTGCGTCCGTGGTTTTCACGTACCCATTGACTAAATGGGCAGTTAGGTGCGTGAAAACTCACCAATATAGGACATACAGTGAGTTTCACGCAACGGACACTCGCTACGTGAAAACTCCTGCATGTGTGAACAGCCCCATTGAAATCAATAGGGCCGTGTGCTGTGCGTTTCAACGCACAGCACGCGGCCGAGAATCACGCTTGTGTGAATGGGGCCATAAGCCAAAAAAGGCCTTAGGCTGGATTCACACGAGCACATTACGTCCGTAATTGACGGACGTATTTCGGCCGCAAGTCCCGGACCGAACACAGTGCAGGGAGCCGGGCTCCTAGCATCATAGTTATGTACGACGCTAGGAGTCCCTGCCTCGCTGCCGGACAACTGTCCCGTACTGTAATCATGTTTTCAGTCCAGGACAGTAGTTCCACGGAGAGGCAGGGACTCCTAGCGTCGTACATAACTATGATGCTAGGAGTCCGGCTCCCTGCACTGTGTTCGGTCCGGGACTTGCGGCCGAAATACGTTCTGTCCTTTACGGACCGAACATGCTCGTGTGAATCCAGCCTAAGGGTGTGTTCACACGGCCTATTTACGGACGTAATTCTGGCGTTTTAACCCCCGAATTATGTCCGAAATTACGGCTTGAAAGCGTTGACAAACATCTGCCCATTGAAAGCAATGGGCTGACGTTTGTCTGTTCACACGAGGCGTATATTTACGCGTCGCTGTCAAAAGACGGCACGTAAATAGACGCCCGCGCCAAAGAAGTGTCATGTCACTTCAGACGTAAATGGAGCCGTTTTTTATGGACTCCATGGAAAACCAGCTCCAGTTACGTCCGTAATGAACGCGGCGTTCAAGCGCCTGCACATGCCGTTACGGCTGAAATGACGGGGCTGTTTTCTCCTGGAAACAGCCCCGTAATTTCGGCCGTTACAGATGCTGCCGTGTGAACATACCCTTAGGTTCAAATAGATGTTATCAGACCACCAGTCAGTGCTTTGTTTGGTTTTTAAACTTACAAGCAAATGAACTATAAATGAACAGTAGATTCTCTATTCCCGTGTCCACACTACGACCTCACATCTCAGCATAAATACTTCCTGTACCAAGAGACCTTGTAAATCCTGCAGGCTTTTAACCTAGTTGTTTTTTCTGTGTTGACTAATATGTCTGATCGCTGAGTGTCACTTCTACTTCCCAAACCTAAAGTCTCTTCCCCC